>NW_024037374.1:3045783-3298857 GCF_015832195.1 Motacilla alba alba
TTTTTTTTTCCTGTTTATAGATTGATATCAGCAATGTCCAATTGATATTGACCCCCAGCACCTTCTAATGCAGCATGAATAGATATGAAAATCAAGACCCTTCATGCTTGACAATCAAGCAGACTTGGTCCCCACCCCACCCCACCATTTCTCTCTTCCAATCCCTGGCACTCCTATGGATCAGTGTGAGAACCCAGGACATCCCTCTGGGTGCCCTGGATGGCCAGAGCCGCTGGCAGGGGGCTCTGAGACCCTGGCATGGAGCCAGAGACACACGTGGGGTTTTGATCTTAGCCCGTGGAGCAAATTACTAACTCTGTATGAAGAATTACAAGCCACACACACAAGTTTAGATAGCATAGTAGAAGTAGTCACAAAGTGAAAGGAAGGATTTTTGAGTGCTGTACAAGGGGGGTTTTAAGCCTTGAATGAAGGGGTCCAGGTTTTGTACATGGGGATCAGGGGTTCTAAGATGGAGGGATTTGGGTGTGCCCTGTCCTCCTTCTTTCTCCTTCCTAGCCTCCATGTCTTTGGTGACGTTGGCACTCACAGATTGGTTTAGAGTAGAAAGTCACCATTCAATATAGATGATAGGCATTGGGGAAAAGGTATAAACATGTAACACGTAATGTGTGATATAAAAGATGGCACCAGCCCCCTGAGAGGGCAGTGTGGCTTTGTCTGGGCTGCTGAACAGGCCACAGCAGCTCAGGAGAAGAATCTTTTAGATAACCAACAATAAACTACCTTGAGACTGGACAACAGAAGACTACTGAGTCTTCCTTTGAAGGCACGGGTTGGAGGAGGGACTTTTCCATCTTTAGGGGTCACCCCAATCCGGGGCTGGAAACCCGACAGATCAGGAATGGTGTGCCAGCAGGAGCAGGGCAGTGATTCTTCCTTTGTGATCTGCACTGGTTGGGCAGCACCTCGGGTGCTGTGACCAGTTCTGGGGCCCCCAATTTAGGGAGGACATGGAGGGGCCAGAGTGTGTCCAGAGAAGGGCAACAAGGCTGGGGAGGGGTCTGGAGCACAAGTCCAGTGAGGAGCAGCTGAGGAGCTGGGGTTGTTTATCTTGGAGAAGAGGAGGCTCAGGGGAGACCTCATCACTCTTTACAGCTCCCTGACAGGAGGATGCAGCCAGGTGGGGGTTGGGCTCTTTTCCCAGGCAACAGCCATAGGACAAGAGGAAGAAGCCATAAGCTGCCTCACAGGATGTTTAGGCTGGCCATTAGGAAATATTCTTCAAACAAAGGGTGATTGGGCATTGGAATGGGCTGCCCAGCAAGGTGGGTGAGTCACCGTCCCTGGAAGTGTTTAAGGAAAGACTGGATGTGGCACTCAGTGCCATGGTCTGGGTGACAAGGTGGTGTTGGGTCCCAGGTTGGACTTGATGCTCCCCAAGGTCTTTTGCAGCCTGGTTGATTCTCTGATGATTGTGACACTGCAGGGCCCTGGGGAAGCAAGGGGCCATGGTGACACTGCGGGGCCTGGTGGCACTTATAGGACCATGATGACACTGTGTACGACATGGCAGCACAGAGCCAAGGGGCCATTGTGACACTGTGGGGCTGAATGGAAGCAAGGAGTCCATTGGGACACTCTGGGTCCTCCTGGAACCACAGATGCCATTGTGACCCTGCGGGGCCTTGTGGAACCAAGGGGCCATTGTGCCACTACAGAACCAAGGAGACCCTTGGGAGAGCCTGGGGACAATGGAATCAAGGGGCCATGGCTCCATTGCAGGGACTCTGGGAACTGAGGGTACAATTGTGACACTGTGGTGCCCCATGGAACCAAGGGTCCCTGGTGACACTGCAGGATCTTGTGTCACCAGGGCTCCACTGTGACACTGCAGCACCAAGGAATTAATGGTGGCACTCTGAGGCCTCATGGAGCCAAGAGGCCACTGTGACCCTGCAGGGCCTTGGGGGACCATGCAGAGCATTGTGACAGAGCAGGACCTGGTGTCACGATGGGGCCATTGTGACACTGCAGGGCCCCAGGGAACCAAGGGGCCAGTGCTGCTCCTCAGGGACTCCTGGAATGAAGGAAACATGTTTGACACCATGGCGGCCCATGGGACCAAGAGGCCATTGTGACACTGTGGAACCAAGGAGAGCATTGCTGCACTGCCAGACCTCATGGAACCAAGGATCCATTGTGACACTGCAGGGCCTTGGGGAAATACGGTGACATTGTGACACTGTGGGGCCCAAGGATCCAAGGAACTTTGTGACACCGAGGGGTCCCCTGGAACCAAAGAGACGTTGTTACACTGGGAGGCCTCATGGAATCATGGAGACCATTGGGACACTCTGGCGCCTCATGGAAGCCTGGTGACACCAAGTTGGCTGGGAGTGTTGATCTGCTGGAGGGTAGGAGGGCTCTGCACAGGGCCCTGGACAGGCTGGATCCAGGGACCAAATCCAACAAGGTGAGGTTTAACAAGTCCCAGTGCCAGGTCCTGCACTTTGGCCACAACAACCCCTGCAGCACTACAGGCTGGGGACAGAGTGGCTGGAGAGCAGCCAGGCAGAAAGGGAGCTGCAGGGACTGCTGGACAGCAGGCTGGACATGAGCCAGCAGTGTGCCCAGGGGGCCAAGAAGGCCAATGGATCTTGGCCTGGATCAGGAATGGTGTGGCCAGCAGGAGCAGGGCAGTGATTCTTGCCCTGTGCTGGACACTGGAGTGGCAGCACTTCCAGTGCTGTGTCCAGATGCGGGACTCCCCGTTTAGGAAGGACATGGAGGGGCTGGAGCGTGTCCAGAGAAGGGCAACAAGGCTGGGGAGGGGTCTGGAATACAAGTCCTGTGAGGACCAGCTGAGGGAGCTGGGGCTGCTTATCCTGCAGAAGGGGAGGCTCAGGGGAGACAAGGCAGTATCAGGGAACTGGTTGGACTTGATGATCTCCAAGGTCTTTTCCAGCATTGCTGATTCTGGAATTCTCTGAAACCATCCTTGAAGCAGTTGCAGCATTAGCCCTGGACCACCTCCTCAGAAGCTCCCGCAGCCCAGGTGCCTCAGCTTCTCCTGCCAGCCCCAAAGCCCATCCTGTCAGTGCTGCAGAGCCTCTGCAGCTCCTCCTCACTGCCCAGAACAGGGAGCCCCACAGGCAGACACAGCAGCCCAGATGGGCCCTCCTGGCCTGGGGTGCCTCTGGCAAGGGAGCAGCAGGAGGCACTGCAGGAGCCTGCAGACAATTGCTGCAGCACTTGGAGGATGATCCTGCTCCCCAAGGGCCGTTCCCATGGTGCCAAGTCAGGAACTGCAATAGGGAGTGGGGCCAGAGAGGAAAGGGCAAACAGGGATGGGCTGTTTGCAGGGCAGGGAAACAGGGCTGGGCAAGAGGAAGGAATTTGGACAAGGGAAGAGTAAAGAAAGCAAAGGTGAAGCAAAGGAAATGCTCAGGGCAGTTTGGGGGTGGCTGCCAGGCAGCCCTGGCTCTGAGCAACAGCATCTGCAGTGGCACAGGAAACTCCCAGCTGATGGGAACAAACTTTCAGGCTGACTGCAGAGGCCAGGACAAAGCTGAGTGCTTTCCCTGGTGTCCCCCAGCCCTTGCTGGCCCCAGGGGCTGATGGCATTTGTGCTCCCTCAGGTTGATGTCCCCACAGCAGCAGCATGGGGGTGCTCCCGCCTGCTGTGTGCAATGCAAACAGGGGCTCCTGAGCCAGTGCGGCCGTGCCTGTGCCTGCAAGGATGCGGCACCTGTGTGAGCTGGGGGAGAGGCCAGGGCTGCCGAGGGGGGATGGTGTAGGCAGCTCCATGAGGATGCTCTGGGACGCTGCCCTGGGCTGTGCAGCGCACTGGGGATGGATCAGCCCCTGCTCTGCTGCTCCTTCCCATCTCCCCCAGGGCCCTTGCAGAGCCCCAGCCATGCTGTTTGCCCCCAGCCTGCCCACGGCCACCCTGGGGCTGCTCATGGGGGTCTTCTGTGCTCAGCATTGGCCTGGGCAATTTCTTGAGAGAGCCTGGGCAAGGAGGCTGGAGCCCCCAGGCCCTGGCCTGAGGCGTCAGCGCTGCCCCAGCAGTGCCCATGGCCTGTCCCTGCTGCAGCCCCGGCACTGCCACCCCCAGCACTGTGCCCGGCCCCGAGAGCACTCAGGCCCTACAGCAACACCAGGGCCACCAGGGCAGCGGGGCAGGGCCACGGCAGCAGCACTGGCAACACCAAGTGCTGTTGCTGCTGGGCACAGCTGCTGGGCCAGCACTGATCTGCCCCCAGCTCTGCACACAGACATTGCTGCTGCAGCTCCAGAGAAGGCAACCAAAGGACATCTCTGCAGAAAACTTTGCTGGGAGATCCTTTAGTTCCATTAAAGCCACTGAGAGCGGAGCCCCTCATTGACACAGTCTGTGGCCATAGGGAAGGTGGAGAGAAACAAAATGAGAAATGGCACAAGGAATGACCTTTTTTTTGGTGGACAATATGAACAAACTATAACAAAGAAAAAACTCTCAAAAATGAAACCAACGAGGAGTATCAAAGATGACTTTTATTACAAGTGATTGGCAGAAATTTGCCCGCAGTTTAATGTATCTGAAAGCATCCAGTCATCAGTGTCCACACTGCAGCCTTGAGCTCCTGGTTCCTCAGGCTGTAGATGAGGGGGTTCAGGGCTGGAGTCACCACTGAGTACAGAACTGACAGGGCCAGATCCAGGGATGGGGAGGACATGGAGGGGGGCTTTAAATGGTAAAAGATACCAGTGCTGAGGAACAGGGAGACCACGGCCAGGTGAGGGAGGCAGGTGGAAAAGGCTTTGTGCCGTCCCTGCTCAGAGGGGATCCTCATCACGGCCCTGAAGATCTGCACATAGGAGAAAACAATGAACACAAAACAACAACATGATAAACTGGCAGTAACCACAAGAAGCCAAAGTTCTGTGAGGTAGGATTTAGAGCAGGAGAGTTTGAGGATCTGGGGGATTTCACAGAAGAACTGGCCCAGGGCATTGCCATGGCACAGGGGCAAGGAAAATGTATTGGCCGTGTGCATGACAGCATTTAAAAAGGCAGTGGCCCAGGCAGCTGCTGCCATGTGGGCACAAGCTCTGCTGCCCAGGAGGGTCCCGTAGTGCAGGGGTTTGCAGATGGACAGGTAGCGGTCATAGCACATGATGGTCAGGAGATAAAACTCTGCTGAGATGAAGAACATTAAAGAAAAGAGCTGTGCAGCACACCCTGTGTAAGAGATGTTCCTGGTGTCCCAGAGGGAATTGTGCATGGCTTTGGGGACAGTGGTGCAGATGGAGCCCAGGTCAGTGAGGGCCAGGTTGAGCAGGAAGAAGAACATGGGCGTGTGCAGGTGCTGGCCGCAGGCTACGGCGCTGATGATGAGGCCGTTGCCCAGGAGGGCAGCCAGGGAGATGCCCAGCAAGAGGCAGAAGTGCAGCAGCTGCAGCTGCCGCGTGTCTGCCAATGCCAGCAGGAGGAAGTGGCTGATGGAGCTGCTGTTGGACATTTGCTGGGGCTGGGCTTTGGGTACTACTGTGGAGAAAAGGACAGTGAAGAGTTAGAGCAGATACTTGCAACTAGAATTAAAGCCATTTCCCATACACCCTCCCCCAGAACCGACACACACCCTTTTGTGTGTTTTTTTATAAACTCCCCCCATACCTCTGCTTGTCTTATTGATAATAAAACTCTGCACAATTCTGCTGCCCCCCAGGAGAACAGAGAAAGATCTTTGAGGCAAAGTAAGGAGTCCAGACTGAGGGAGATGGCCTGTCATTCTGACCTGTTCAGAGTTTCTCTGGGCTATAATCTTTCTCAGCTGGAGAGTCATCACTTTCCTATGTTTCCCCTAAAATATCACCAGGTACTCCTGAGAGCAGATGGATCCACCACAGCCCAGCTCCACATTTGTAGACAAGGACTCACGTTGCTCATTTCACAAACCCAGCAGCATTTTCAGTGTCAGAACACCTCTGCCTTTCCCCATCAATCTTATAACTCAGAGATGCTCTAGGACAGGTTTGCATCCTGGATTGAAGCTCCCAGCTTGCACTGAAATCTCAGGGAGACTTCCAAGAGTCCTTCTGATGGCATTGGATTGAGGGAGATGCAGCTCCTTCCCTGGCTGCACTGACAGCATTGCCCAGAGCCGGGCACTGGGGACAGCGTCACCCTGAGCCAGCTGTGCCCCCTGCCAGAGCCCCCAGTGCCGGGCAGCTGCTGCCAGCCCTGTGCTCTGCAGAGGGAACTGGGCCCGGGGCTGCAGAGCTGCCCCACGGCTCTGCTGCAGCTCTGCCTGCACAGGAGGGGCTTCACGCCTTGGACCCCCAGCCCCAAGGGCAGAGGCTTGGCTGGGGAAAAGAGGGAGGGGGCTTGTTCAGAGGGAGGGGGCTTGTTCAGAGGGAGGGGCTGCACTGGAGGGGATCCTGTGGAGATCTGTAAACTCTCCCTGCCACAGCATTTCTGGGGTTTTGTTTTCTCTCATTTCCTGAGCTTCTCTCTGCTTCCTGGAGATTTTCCTCCTGCAGGTGTTTCCCTGTGCCTGATCTCTCCCTACCCACACTCACTGCCCCAAATCTCTGGGCACTCTCCTTGGCCTGACAGAAGCCTGCCTGTGTGCAGGGCACTGGCTGGGGGCAGGTTGTGTTTGCAGCTTGGAGAAAGGACAGTTCAGACCGAGCCTGACGGGTCCAGCAAAGGTGATGCTGCTGCTGTCCATGGGCAGAGTGGCTGAAAGCACATTAGGGATCTTCTGTGAACCGACTGATCACTAAAAGGAACAGTTCAGATGGCTCAGGCACTTGTCAAAATTCATAATCAACCTTTAATATTTATCACACCTCCCTACCATTCTCCAATAGTAGGAAACTAAATACCTCATGTATGAAAATATCTTCATTTTTATCAAAATTCTTGTCTTGGAAGTATTGTATGACTAATCAGAACCCCTCAGCATATCAGAGTTTCAAGCGCATTTCACCATCCCATCATCAGAAATCCTTAGAGTTGTACTCACAGAGTCTGTAGGCATTGGGATGTTCCAGCTGTAGGAGATCACTGCAGGAGCTGCAGCTGCATTGTCCTGCAGCCAGAGGTTCCTGTGCCAAGGGCTGGCAGGGATTCTGCCCCAGGCACTTCCCAGCACCTTCCCAGCCCTGACTGATTGAAGCTCTCTGTGCCTCTGTGCTGTGCCCGGGCTGGCTGCAGGCAGTGCCCCAGCCCTGCTGGGCTGGCAGAAGAGCTGCTCAGCAAGAGAAATGTGCTTTTGAAGCTCTTCTTGGTTCCCAGGAGCTGCCTCTGTGCCAGCAGCCCTGCCCAGCTCAGCAGCACAGACACAGCACAAGGACTTTAATGAGCCTCTGGGGCTTTGTGCTCAGGCCCTGAACATCAGTCCCTGAGAGGCAGCTGAAGAAACCTCTCCAGAGCTCCAAGTCAGAATCACACTCCAAAGTTTCTTTCACTTTTAATGGGTCCCACTGAGGTTCAAGACTGAGAAAGCGTCCCCAGGCCCCAGGCAGAGCAGAGAACTGCAGGCAGTGATGACAGCTGGGGACAAAGAGAAGCCAAGGCTTGGTGCCCTGGGCCACAGCAGGCTCTGTGCCACCAAGGGCTGGCAGGAGACACCTTGTCCTGAGCCACTGGGGCCTCCTGGCACAGCCCCAGCCAGGCTGGCCACTGGCAGCCCCTTGTCCTGCCCTCAGCATCCCCCCTAGCCCACATGCCAGTGGCCTCAAGGATCTGCTGGAAGGAGTCCCTGGGGAGCCTTGGTCAGCAATGGCTCTGGGGGCTCCTTCATGCTCCCAGGGACTGCAGGCTTTTCAAAGAACTTTGGGTTTTTCTTTTGCCTTGGAGTCTCTGAGAGGTTTGTGCAATCATGGCCTCCAATGATCTGCTGTAATTAGTCCCTGGAGAGGCTTTGTCAGTAACAACACTCAGTGGGGCTCATTAATGCTTCAAGGTACTTCAGTTATTTGAAGGTACTTGGTGTTTCCCTTTTGACACAGACTCTGTGAGAGGTTTGTGCAATCATGGCCCCAATTATCTGCTTTAACGAGTCCCTTGAGAGCTTTGTACTGACACTCAGTGGAGCTCATTACTACTTTGAAATACTCAAAATTTTTATGATACTTTGGAATTTCCTTTCCTCACTGAGGTTTCTGAGAGTTTTTTTAGCCATCCTGGCCTCCAGTTCTCGCCTCCAAGGAGTCCATGAGGAGCCTGTGTTGGGGATGGACCTCAGTGCGACTCATTAATTCTTTTAGACACTTTGGAGTTTTCTTCTGACTTTGACTCCTGGAAAAGTTTGTGCTATCTCCTCTCAGGCCCTGAGGTTCCAGGGCTCAGCTCCAAATGCACCACAGGGCTCATTAGGATCAAGCAAGTTCTGACAAACCATGGCTCTGCCTTGATTTCCCTCTGCTCTCCTGCAGTTTATCAGGAAGTTTTCTGTAGTTTTTTTGATTTGCCAATTTGAGATTTCTTGGCCAGTGCATCAATTAGTGTGGCAGGTTTAGTGTTGGCTAATTACCAGTGCACTCCCTAGAATATACTTACTCATTTCCTGCTGTGAGGTGGGATTAGGAGAAAGGCAACGTAGGTCTAAAACATTAAAAGTGTATAAAGAAATGTTAATTAATAATAATAAATATTAAGAATAATAAGAATCAGAACAAAACTCTCAGAACACTTCTCTCCCTACAACCTTTTCTTTCTTACTGGCAATGTAAAGAGACAAACCTAAAATTTTCAGTTTGTTATTTCTAGAATAGTCTTTCTTCAGTTCACTTAGGGAGAGGAGTCTCTCTTTCATGCTATGGAGACTTCTCTGTTAAGAATACAATTCTCTCGTGGCTCTCAATTTCCACAAATAGCAGCCACCCTAATAATCTGCTATTGTCAAGTCCCTCCCATTTGTTCACAGCCTTTCCCACAGTTGTGTTTATGCACCATGTCAGCTTAGGGGGTATTAGTTTAAAGATGAGCTGTTTAAGAGCAAAGGTTCTCTTCATCTATTTCTGAAATCATCTTCATCTCTGGGAACAGAGATCTTTTTCTTCTCTCCCTGAGGGCACAGGCTCTCATCACTCTTCTATTTTTCTCTGTACACACTTCTCATGGGATCACAGCTACTTCTACATTTGCTTACTTTAGCATGGAGGCCTTTGCTGAACAAGTCATCTCCCCATATTTTCAATGCATTATAGGAAAAAATGGAGTCTAATGTATCAAGTACATCCTTCTCCATAGCCTTACAAGAGGATTTCAGCCCCAAGGTCATGACATCTTCTCATCCCTCCCATCTGGGACTCTACTTCCCCTTCACTGACCTTGGTGTCTTCATGTTGTTCCTCTCTGTGCCTGCACTTTGTCCTCCCTCTCACTGGAGAGGGAGGATGGAAGCACTGAAAGAGTTCATATCTCGCCCAGGGCCTGCAGATGGTTACGTGACCCCGGCCAGGCTCGGTACTTGCGGCCGGAGCTGTTTTACCATGGAGGTTTCTGCAGCGGCTGCGCTGGGGCTGTGTCAGGATGGGCCGCGCTGGGGGGAGGGCCAGGATCTCAGCAGCCAGGCCAGAACACAGCAGCAGCAAAGCCGGGGGCCGATGGCTTCTCCTCCCCCTGCCCAGTGGTTGCAGACGAACCCCAGCAGGGGCAGAATCTTGGCTGAACTGACCCGGCCCGGGGCTGCTCCTGGGGCTTGGTGGATCCTGGCTAATCCTGGGCCAGCAGCGGGGCAGGGCTTCGTAGTGGCCTGATGTTCACAACAGCAGCCACAGACCAGCCCGGCCTCAGCCCCCTGGCCTCCCCTTCCCCTGCCCAGAAGCTGATGGGGCCTGGCAGGCTCCCCGGGAAGGGGCCCAGCCCCACGGCAGGAGCTGCCCAGCCTGCCCTGGCTGAGATCGGGACCGGGTTGGCCTTGTTACCTCTTTGCCAGCCAGAAGGAAAAGAGACCCTTCGAGACTTCTTTGTCTTTAACGTGTGTCTTCACAGAGGCGTGCACAGTTTCCTTAGTGGTTTAACAGATTGTCAGTGCTCAAAGCTAATTACTGATTGGGTTTTTGTCAGACATGGAGGAAAATGCTAGCAGCTTCTCTTAGGACATCAATTCTGTGCTGCAAAACCACCACAACAGCACAGAGCACAGAGCTCCTTTGTCCATATGTAGTGGTCAAGTGCCTGAGGCCTCAAAACCCCTCCTTGGGAGATCTCTGGGCCCTCCCCAAGGTGTTTTCAATTGAAATCATTCAGCTCAGAGTCTAAGAAAATCACCAGAGGTCAGGGCCAGCCTGACCTGTCTGTCCTGGCTGCTTTTGTGTGGAGGAATCCTTGGATATATGGAATTTGGGAGGCCAAATTCTAATTTTGTCCATGGCTCCTGGACATAAAAAGCTGGTTCTTTTCTATAGGAATAAAGGAACAGACACACAGTGTTTCAGGAGGAGATGAGAGGTGACCATCGGTGGCCATGGCCAGCCAGAGCTGGCTGCGAGATACCCCTGCATATAGGAAGTTTTTTAGGGAGAGTACCACTTTTGGCAATGGGCATCAGAAAAGTCAGACAGTTCTTTTCCATAGCAAGGAGAACATGGAGTCCCAGTGCTCCAGGAGCTGATGTGAGGCAGCCCTTGACATCCCAAGATCAGCCAGACCTGTCAGGTGGCCCATGGAAGACCAAGCCAACCAGACCTGTTCCATGTTCCCTGGGTTCCATGGGGCCCCACAGTGTCCCAATGGTCCCTTGCTTCCAGGAGGCCCTGAGGTGTCACAATGCCCCCTTGGTGACACGAGGCCCTGAAGGGTCACAATGGTCTCCATGGTTCCATCAGGCCCCACAGAGTCATCATGGTCTCTGGGCTCCATGCAGCCGCGCTGTGTCACCATGGCCCCTTGGTTCCATGGGCTCCAGTGGTGCCACAATGATCCCCTTGGTTCCATGAGGTGCCCACAGTGTCCCAGTGATCTCCAGGGGAAGGAAAGAACCGAGCCCCAGTGTTGCAGGGGCACTCACCAGAGGCCAAGGCAAGCCAGACTTTACAGTACTGGCAGATTTTGCCTGGATCAACCCTTGGATATACAGAATTTTAGAGGTGGAATCCCAGTTTCAGACATGGACACCTGGAGAAGAAGGACGGTTCTTTTCCATAGGAAGGAAAGCAAAGAACATCAGTGTTTCGGGGACAGAAAAAAGGCAGCCATCAGAGGCTTAGGCCAGCCACATCTCTCTGTCCTGGCAACTTTTGTCTGAAAGCAGCCCTTGGATATAGGGGATTTTGGAGGTGGAATTCCAATTTTGGCCATTTCTGTGTAGATAAGAAGGATGGTTCTTTTCCATAGGAAGGAAAGCACTGAGCCCCAGTGTTTCAAAGGCAGAAGAGGAGAGAGATGGCCAAGCCAGCCAGACCTCTTTGTTCTTGCAGATTTTGTCATGAAGGAATCCTTGAATATATGGAATTTGGGAGGAGGAATCTCAATTTTGACAACAGACACCATGAGAAGAAGGATGGTTCTTTCCATTGGAAGGAAATCATTGAGCTGCTGAGTTTCAAAAGCAGGTGAGAGGCTGCCCCCAAGGGGCCAAGGGCAGCCAGACCTGTCTGTCCTGGCAGCTTTCTCTTGGGAGCAATCCTTGGATGTACCGAGTTGTGGAGGTGGAATCCCAGATTTGGCCATGGACACGTGGTCAAGATGGACGGTTTTGTTCGTATAGGAAAGACAAGCACAAAGTCCAAGTGCTCTGGAAGAAGATGAGAGGTGGCCTTAGGCTAAGACAGACCTGTTTCTCCAGGCACCTTTTGTCTAGGGGCTATCCTTGGACACAGGGCATTTTGGAGGTGGAATCCCAATTTTGGCTATGGGTTCCTGGACAGGTAGGAGAGTTCTTTTCATGAGGAAGGAAAGCACAGAGCACCAGTGTTTCAGAGGCAGATGATTGCCAGCCCTCAGGAAGACAAGGTCAGCCAGACTTGTCAGTCCTGGCAGCTTTTGTCTGGGAGCTATCCATGGATCTAGGGAATTCTGGAGGCAGATGGCCAATTTTGGCCATGGGTGCCTGGTTGAGACGGATGGTCATTTCCCATAAGAATGAAAAGCACATGGTCCCAATGTTTCAAAGGCAGATGAGAGGAGGTCCCTTGGTGGCCAAGCCAGCCAGACCTCTCTCTTCTGGTAGATTTTATCTGGAAACAATCTTCGCATATAAGGAAATTTGGAGGAAGAATCCAAATTTTGGCCATGGGCCCCTGGAGGAGGAATCACCCACAGGATGGAAAGCCCAGAGCCACAGTGCTTTAGGGACAGATGAGAAGCAGCCCTCAACATGCCTAAGTCAGCCAAACCTGTCAGGTGGTCCCCAGGAGGCCCAGCCAGCCAGACCTGTTCCATGTTCCCTTGGTTTCATGGGACCTCACAGTGTCCCAATGGTCTCCTTGGTTCCATGAGGCCCTGGAGTGTCACAATGTTCCCCTTGCTTCTGCAGTGCCACAATGGCCCCATGTTTCCATGAGGCCTTGCAATGTCACAATGGTTTTGTGGTTCCACAAAGCCCTGATGTGTCACCATGGCCCCTCAGATCCATGCACCCTCACTGTGTCACAATGGCTCCTCCGTGACACTGTGGGCTGCACAAGGTCACCATGGAGCCTTGGATACTTGGGGCTCCCGACTTTGACAAAGATTCCATGAGGCATCAAAGAGTCACAATGGCCCTTTGGTTCCATGAGATTTCGTAGAGTCACCATGGCATCCTTGGGCCTGCCTTGTCACAACTGACCTGTGGTGGGGATCATGAAAATACAGAAAGCCCCTGGCGGCTCTTTCTCTTCAGTTGTCTTCAGTTCTCCAAGCCTTGTGCAGTTCATTGGAGTCAGTTTGGAGTTTTGTTGAGGAGGAAGATTTCAAAGTGCACCCCATGACTTTTCTTCTTTAATCAAGTGAGTATTTTTTTTATTTTCCAGTTCAAAGAAGAGCTGATAGAAGCATTCCTCAGGTGATCTTGATGCTGAATGTCTCCTTAGGAGGTCTGGTCATGCAGAAGAATGAGCCCCTTGAGGGCTGACCCTGTTTGGACAAGCTGCTCCTCACCCCCAGCCTCACCATGTCTGACATGGCCCAGCTGGCACTGACATCCCTGTGCCCTGCAGCAGAACCTTGTCCCCTGAGCTCTGCAGCTCCATGGCCCAGCCCATTGCACCATGTGTCACCTGATCTCCTCAGGGCTCTGCCTGCACACAGGCCCAGGAGAAATTTTCCTGTTGGCAGGGAAAGAATGGAAAAGCCTGAGCAGGTTTCCTGAACAGAAAACCCCACTCAGGAGCCACCTGCTCAGTCCAGGCTGCCTGGCATGGTGTCACCTTTCTGCCAGAGACAGTGTGAGCAGAAATGATCTCTGGAAGCAGAATTCTCTGAGTCTGCAGCTGAATTCTCTGTCCCTGTCCTTTCCCTGGATCTCTGTTGCAGATGGAAGCTGCTGGTGCCATCCTCACCTTGAACCTCTCTCTGGAATGCAAACAGATCTTCCCAGGTGTGATAAAAAGGATTTGCTCCACGTTTCCACAAAACTTTCGGGTTCCTCATGGAACGAAGGGGCCATTTTGACACTGAGGGGGTGACGTGGAAGGCAGGAGTCAATTGTGACCCTGGGGTCCCATGGAACCAAGGGGCCATGGTGACACAGCAGGGCCACGTGGATCCAGTGGTCCATGGTGACACTGTGGATCCAAGGAGACCATGGAGACACCCCTGGAACCTCCTGGAACCAAGGAGTCCATGGTGACCCAGCGGGGCTGCATGGAGCCAATGGTCCATGGTGACACTGCCCATCCAAGGAGGCCATTGTGACACTGCCGAAGTTCATAGAGCAAGGGAGGGCATTGTGACACTGGAGAACTTCATGACACCAAATATCCATGGTGACACAGCAGAGCATCATGGGAACCAATGAACTGCTGCTGGCAGTGTGGAAACTCATGGAGCCAGGGGCCCTTGTGGCACTGCAGAACCAGCACAGCTGCTGGACCTTGTCCCCTGTCCCTGCACAGCTCCTTGGCAGGCATGGCAGGAGCAGCACCGTGGCACCGTCAGAAATGCCCACTCTGGGATCCATGGCACACACTCCCAGGGGCTGGAATTCCAGTTCCCAGCCAGGAAAAGATGTTCCTGCCCTTGAAGGCAAAGCTCTGAAGAAGGAGCCTGTCCTAGAGTGACGTTATGATGCTTGTATCCCCATTTGTGTACTCTGTTTATGCTGGATATTATGTTCTGTGCCTTCAAGACTGGCTCTGAAGAGCGAATGTTTTGTTCTGGTTTTGTTATCAGCCTGCTCCCCCACGCCTGGCGGGACACAGAGACCGGGCAGTGCATAGTGCGGCTTCTGCTTTTTGCTGTGCTTTTTACTTTGCTCTTGCTTCTGCTTTGCTCCTGCTTTGCTCTTGCTTTTGCTTCTGTTCATAGTTAGTTTAGCTAAGCAGCCCAAATTTTACACTGGACTGTTTTTTCCTTTCCCTTTTTTGGCACCACGTGAACCTGCTCTGGACTGGGACCTGGGAAACACCGAGAGTTTGCACCTTGTGGCTGCAGCAGCCATCCCCAGTGCCGGAGGGACAGACAACAGAGCGACCACTCCCAAGAGAGGCTTTCTGAATTTGTCATTTTTTCAGAGCAGTGAAAGAGTGTTGTCATCCAGTATTGTTCATTCTGTGTGCTGGGGGGTGCTGTGCCTGTTAAATAAACAGGTTCTTTCCACTTCTCTCTGAGGAATCCTTCCTGAACTGGTTGTGGGGAGGGGCCGTGTGGGTATGCTTTCTGGAGGGGCCCCCTTTTGGAGGTTTTCTCCCAAATTTGCCCTAAACCAGGACAAAATTTGGTGCCCAATTCGTGGAGCTTGAGAGAGAGTGGAAAAAGCCCTGTTTTGAGTGCATTTTGGTTGTCATTACTCTGTGTTGGTATAAAGCAGGTAATAGCCATGGTTTTTGGATTCATAATGTCTCTTGGGGTGAAGGCTTGCATGCATTTCTGTTCTCTAGGGTTTTTTGAGATCTTAATACCTCTATGGACCCCAGGTTTATTTTCTCATCCAGAAATAGCTCTGGTATTGTACCTAATATGTAGTTTTTACAGCGGTGGGGCAGTGACCAGAATAGCTACCCGGCTGGCCTTGGTGGTAATGGTTTGTAAGAAGTTGATAAAGGTGCTGGGGTCTGTTCCAGGGATGAATGGTTCATGGCTATGGTTTTGCAGGCAGTTTGTCAGAGGAAGAGCAGGGGATGAGGCTTTTCAGCCTTTGCTTTCTTTCCTCTCCTCTGAATCTGTTACCTCCCTGTTGGAGAATGTTCAGTTTCCCCTGAATATTAAAGAGACCATCTTTCTGGTATTTAACCTGGTAAGCTTCCTCTGTACAGTCTGCAGCTTCTCTAGAATGAGGGCTGAGATTTCTAGAGGAGCTGATGATATCCCTGACCCAGGAGTAGATGCAGATGCGGAAAATCCTGAGTGGGGTGGGAAATGGGAGGATATGGGCCAAATCCTGAAGGAATTCCCTGACCCTATAGTATGGGACTTTCCCCATGAACAAATTCAGAACCCAGCTGAGGTGGGGAAATACCTGAGAGAGAAGTACCATGATGACCCTGAGGAGAAAAAGATCCTTGCAGTGAGCTGGGCCCTGGCATATGCTTATCGCACACTGCTGGATACTCTAGGGCAGCAGACAGAGGCAGGGGGGCAGGGAGATAAATCAGCAGCTATCCAAGTCACTCAGGCTGCAGCCAACACCCCAGGCTCGAAGCCAGCAGCTAAACCAGACAGTGAGCCTAAGCCAGCAGCTAAACCAGACAATAAGCCTCAACCAATGGCTGTTGCTGCTCGCACTAGAAGTAGAAAGCGCACAGATGAGACCGATCGACCAGTGGTTGATGATGATGATGCAGGAGAAGGACCCTCAATGCTTCCTGACATAAAATCAGGAGTCAGAGCAGCAGGCGCAAGATCAGAATCCATCTACAGTAGGACTTCTGAAGGGAGAAGAGCAACAGGTACCAATTGCCACTTCCACAGTATAGAACAACTCGAGATGCTGTGATTGCCATCCATAAGATGATCCGAGAGCTGGAGAGCCAAGGGGTGGTCAGCAAAACCCACTCACCCTTCAACAGCCCCATTTGGCATCCCATTTTTGTAAATCTGAAGGAGAATGGAAATTGAGAGTGGACTACTGTGCATTGAATGAAGTGACTCCACCACTGAGCGCTGCCATGCCAGACATATTAGAGCTCCCATACGAACTGGAGTCCAGCGCAGCGAAATGGTGTGCTGCTATCAACATTGCCAATGCACTTTTCTCCATTCCTCTGGCAGCAGAATGCAGGCCTCAGTTTGCCTTCACGTGGAGGGGAGTGCAGTACACCTGGAACAGACTTCCCTGGGGGTGGAAGCACAGCCCCACCATCTGCCATGGACTGATCCAGGCTCTGCTAGAAAAGGGTGAGGCTCCAGAACATCTACAGTATAATGATGACATCATTGTGTGGGGGAACACAGCTGCAGAAATGTTTGAGAAAGGAGAGAAAATCATCCAAATCCTCCTGGGAGCTGGTTTGGCCATCAAAAAGAGCAAAGTAAAAGGACCAGCTCATGAGATTCCATTCCTAGGCGTAAAGTGGCAAGATGGTCAGCACCAGATTCCTACGGATGTCATCAACAAGATCACAGCTATGTTTCCACCAGCCAATAAGAAGGAGACACAAGCTTTCCTAGGTGCCATAGGCTTTTGGAGAATGCATATTCCTGAGTACAGCCAGATTGTGAGCCCTCCTTACCTGGTCACCTGCAAGAAGAACGATTTCCACTGGGGCCCTGAGCAGCAACAAGCCTTTGCCCAGGTTAAGCAGGAGATCGCTCATGCAGTAGCCCTTGGCCCATTCAGGACAGGACCAGAGGTGAGGAACATGCTCTACTCTGCAGCTGGGAGCCATGGTTTGTCCTGGAGCCTTTGGCAGAAGGTGCCTGGGGAGACTCGAGGCTGACCACTGGGATTCTGGATCTGAAACTACAGAGGGTCTGAAGTCAACTACACTCCCTCAGAGAAGGAAATCTTGTCCACCTATGAAGGAGTTCAAGCCACCTCAGAGGTGATTAACATGGAAGCACAACTCCTCCTGGCACCACGACTACCGGTGCTGGGGTGGATGTTCAAAGGAAAGGTTCCCTCTACCTACCATGCCACTGACGCTACATGGAGCAAGTGGATTGCCTTCATCATACAGCGCGTCTGTATTGGTAACCTGAATTGCCCTGGGATTTTGGAGATAATTACAAACTGGCTGGAAGGTGAAAACTGTAGTCTCACTGACAAAGAGGAGCAGGAGCAAGAAACAAGGGCTAAGGAAGCTCCACCATATAACCAAGTACCAGCAGAGGAAACACGCTCTGCTTGTTTCACTGACAGTTCCTGTCGCATTGTAGGGATGAACTAGAAGTGGAAAGCAGTCGTATGGAGCCCAACATGACAGGTTGCTCAAGCTACCAAATGAGAAGGTGGATCAAGTCAACTTATGGAACTCAAAGCTGTTCAACTGGCCCTGGACATTGCAGAAAGAGAGAAGTGGCCAAAGCTCTACCTCTGCACTGACTCATGGATGGTAGCCAATGTTCTGTGGGGGTGGCTGGAGAGGTGGAAAGAGGCAGAGTGGCAGCATAGAGGAAAACTAGTCTGGGCTGCTGATGAATGGAAAGACATTCATCAGCAGCCTCTTGGGTAGAAAATCTATCTGTGAAAATCCATCCTGTAGATGCCCATGTCCCCAAGAGTCGGGCTAATGAGGAGCACCAAAACAATGAGCAGGTACACTGAGCTGCAAAGATAGGGGTGTCAAAGGTAGACCTAGATTGGGAACACAAGGGAGAGTTATTCCTCGCTCGATGGGCCCATGCTGCCTCAGGTCATCAGGGCAGAGATGCCACCTATAAGTGGGCACGAGACCGAGGGGTGGATTAGACCATGGACAGCATTTCTCAGGTTATCCATGACTGTGAGACGTGTGCTGCCATCAAGCAGGCCAAGTGAGTGAAGCCCCTGTGGTATGGTGGGCGATGGTCCAAGTACAAGTGTGGGGAGGCCTGGCAGATTGACTGCATCACACTGCCCCAGACACACCAAGGCAAGCGCTACGTGCTGACCATGGTGGAAGCCATCACGGGATGGTCGGAGACCTACCCTGTGCCTCATACCACTGCCCAGAAAACCATCCTGGGCCTGGAAAAGCAAATCCTGTAGAGACATGGCACCCCTGAGAGTTGAGTCAGACAACGGGACTCATTTCAAGAACAGCCTTATAAAAACCTGGGCCAGGTATCATGGCATTGAATGGATATATCATAACCCTTATCATGCACCAGCTGCTGGGGAAAATTGAATGGTGCAACAGACTGTGTAAGACTACCCTAAAGGCACTTGGCAGGAGAACTTTAGAAATTAGAAAATGAACTTAGCTAAAGCCACCTGGATGGTCAACGCCCCAGGGTCCATCAATCAAGTTGGTCCTGCCCAGTCTGAACCCTTGCACACAGTGCATGAAGTCCCTGTTGTACATACAAAAGCTACTTTAGGAAAGACTGGATTAATCCCACCTCAGACAAAGACAAACCCACCTGTGGGATCGTTTTTGCCCAAGGACCTGGTTACACTTGGTGGATAATGCAGAGAGATGGAGACAGCAGTTGTGTACCACTGGGAAACCTGGTCTTAAGTGAGAACTATGCGTAAGGTTTCATTGTGAGGCAGATGGAAATAGAATAAGGGGTAGATAATCGCCTGGATTGCTGAGCAAATTGTATTCTATTTGCCATCTGTATGGCAGTTGTCTTCTGTTAAGTGGGCAGTTTTCCTTATCTCTTCCATAACCATCCTCCCTCTGGGTAGACATCTCCTGATAACAGGCTATTGAATGTCACTGCATGACTGATAAGAACTAGAGCATCCCATGGTGAGATGCTCTGCCCAGAGGGAGGAGCCAAGCATTCCTACCCAGATATAATCTGGAGATTCTGGAACACCAGCACAGCTTTTTTCCACTGGATTTCCCAGAGGAACAGTTGCCTCTTCCACTGGAACTTCAGAGGAAGACTACACCCTTTTTCTACAGGATCCCTGCTCCAGCAGAACCACACCTGACACTCAGGAGGACTGCAGCCACAATTCCAATTGACTGCTACCAACACCCTGACCAACAGGGTGTCAGGTTGTGTTCTGACTCTGTCAGTGTTGTTTTAGTTTACCGGATTGTTTATTTTATCCTTTCATTTTCTTCCCTATTAAAGAACTGTTATTTCCTGCTCCCATATTTTTGACTGAGAGACTGAGAGCCCCTTGATTTGAAATTTATAGCAGTTTGAGGGGGTGGGGCATTTCACATTCTCCATTTCAGGGGAGGCTCCTGCCTTCCTTAGCCCCCACCAGTCTTTTTAAACCAAGACAATGTTAAAGGACAGCCAAAAGGGGCGGCTCAGGAAGAGCAAGGGAACAATTTAGCTGATTTAGAAGCTAAAACTGCAACTGAATCAGAGACAGAAAAATTAATAGTAGTATTAACACCCATGAGAGAAATGCAAGAAGTCCCTGTATTCAGTGGGACAGAAGAGGAAGAACTCCTCAAAATGGGAGCCAAGAAAGATAACAAAGGGAAGTGGAGATTAGCAGATGGGAGGCAAGTGTTGAATAAACCCCTTCCCAAGAAAATGCTAGAAGGCGCATATCGGACAACACATTGAGGTACTCAAGTGCTAAGTGATCAATTTCTAGGGGACTGGGGATGCATAGGAATTTTCAGAATAGCTAAGCAAGTCACTGAATGGTGTGTGATAATGTCAACAAGTGAATAAGAACATCATGTGGAAAACACCCAGAGGAGAGTGAGAACTAGCCTTCAGGCCCTTTCAAAACATCCAAGTAGACTTTACCAAGCTCCCCCAGGAGCAACGGTGGAAGTTTTTGCCAGTGGTAGAAGATCACTTGACTCATTGGGTAGAGGTGGTACCCACTGTGAAAGCCAATGCCAATGTTGTGAGTAAAACACTTCTAGAATCAATCATTCCCAATATGGGATGGTAAACAGGATTGATTCAGACTGGGGAACTCATTTCACATCAAAGATATTGCAGAAAGTAGTTCAGGCCCAGGGAGTGAAATGGCAGTTACACACTCCATGGCATCCACAGAGTTCCGGTCGGGTTGCGAGAATGAATCAAACTCTGAAAAGAGCTCTAGTTAAGCTAATGACTGAAACCCGAATGTCATGGATCAAATGTCTCCCTTTGGCCTTATTAAGAATTAGAACCTAACCCCAGTCAGGTCTGGGGGTCTCACCCTATGAAATGATGTTTGGGTTACCCTTCCTGACCTCACCCCAGAAGGTTGCCACCTATTGTGATACTCTGTCCGAAAATACTCTCATCTGCCTCATGATTTTTAGACCACTGAACATTCTGTTCAACATCCTGGTTTGGTGAGGGCTTGCCAGGGCCCTGGGACTGGAACTCGAGTTATTGTTCGCAGGTGTGTTTATCCACCCCATGGAACACTGAACCCAGTGAAAGGAGAAGGGGCACTTTGCCCTTCTTCGCCTGCATCACTTTGCTACAATGGCCCTGGGATCTTTCCACCTCCTAACCTGGCTGAACTCTTTTCTGGAATGACCTTTTGGTGGTCTCCACAGAAGACCCTTCATCTACTGTACAACCACCGTGGCAGATGGACTGAGATGGGAGAAGCCATTCCCTCCAATACTGAGACATGAAACCCCTATATGGAAAAGACTCCTTTTCTCCCCAAGGACTGCAACCTCTAACCTGGGAGGGGAGGGGGGCAATGTGTGTGGGGGAGAACAGCTGATCAAACTGTGATGTTTGCCTGCAGGTAGTGACCACTGGACCAAGAAGACAATAGCTCTCACCCACTGCTGACCAGATGACTATTGTGTTACCCCTCTCCCCTCCTTCACAATTCTCAATAGAAAATTCTAATAAAACCCCTCAAGTTAGCTAGCTTAAATGAGATCTTCCCAGCGTGAAAGCGACTCCTTGACTGGACCTCGACTGGACCTCGACTGGACCTTGAAGAATTACATTGCCTCTACATTGGTAGATACACCCATTCTCTCTCTCTTTTCCTTTCCTGCAGGGTTTCTTCCTCTCTTTCTTTCTCTCTCTTCCCCAATCCCCTCTAACGCATTTTGCTGTGATTATTCAATATAGTACACTGATTTTGATTGTTACTGCAAACCCCTTGCCGTGTTGGTGTTTTGTACCCTGAGATCAAATAACAAACCATCACAATCCTGTCCGTGAGGGCGGATCGTGACAATGATGTATGTGTGAGTAGAGTTAGAATATATATTCGTTTTGGTAGTAAGTTGAGGATGTGGGGATAAGGGGTGGAATGTCCAAGGGTGACTTTATGATTCTTGTATCCTCAATCGTCTGTTCCATTTATGCTGGATATTATATTCTGTGCCTTCAAGACTGGTTCTGAGACCGAAGGTGGGGAGAAGAAGAAGCGTGGAGTTTGTTATCAGAGACTGCACTCACTCCTGTAAAAGCAACACTCCTCCACATTCTACTCCACTCTGTTGTCTGGGCATGGACGGGGCAGACCAGAGCCCTCCTTTGCTTTTTAGTTAGTTTGGCTGAGGCAGAGAAGTTTTCCCTGGACTGGTTTTTTTCTTTCCCTTTTCTTGGAACCGTTTGAACCTGCTCCGGACTGGGACCTGGGGAGCACCAAGAGCTCGCACTTTGTAGCCTACCAGGGCCTACTCTGGGCAGCAGCCTTTCCCAGCACCAAAGGGATTGATAACAAAGTGACCACCCACCGGAGAGACTTTCTGAATTTGTCATCTCTTCAGAGCAGCGAATGAGTTTCATCATTTGGTTTTGTTCACGTTTTGTGCTGGGGAATGCTTTGTCTGTTAAATAAACAGGGTTTTTTTCCACTTCTCTCCAAGGAAATTTTTTCCCAAACCGGTTGGGGGGAGGGGCTGCATGGGTTTGCTTTCTGGGAGGGCCCCCTTTTGGAGGTTTTCTCCCAAATTTGCCCTAGACCAGGACAAATAACATAATCTGTCAGTTTAAGGATGCACTGTATAGCTCATAGTAGTGTAATGAATATGATATCTGTGTATCGCTTATAGAAATAGTGATGTGATGAACGTATTGTACTGTAGACCTTAGCAAAATAGAAGATGCTAAAAGGCTTTTGTGTAACTAAGAGAACAGTGTGAAGCCATCCAGGGCTTTACAGGTGATGAGACAACAGTGACACAAGACAGAGCATGGAGGAGACTGGGGAAGAGCTCGTTAGCTCCTCTTATCAGAGAAGTGTGAAACAACTGGGATGAAACCATGGGAAGGAATAAAATAGATTGACTTGATCCCAGGATGTCATGCAGATAAGTCAGGGTGTAAAAGCCAAAATCAAAGGAGTCCCTGCAACATCAAAAGCTTTCAAGAATGTTTGAATACTGTAGAAGCTAATGAATATGCATGTAACCCCAGCAATGTAACTGTATATAAAGAACGTGATTTAAAGCTACCTGGTGCCTTTTGGCCATTCACCAAAAGCATCCCAGCGCTGATCACTTATTTGTCCTTCTTTTATCCTTGATTAAACTTTTAAAAGTTCTAAAGAGTCAACTGTGTTTTTCACAACATTGTGGGGCCTCATGAACCCTGTGGGCTATTGTGACACTGCACGGCCTTGTGGAACCATGGAGACCATGGTGACACCATGGGGCACATGGAACCAAGGCTTCCATTTTGGCACTGAGGAACCTTGTGGAACCAAGGGTCCATTGAGACACTTTGGAATTTAGGAGATCATTGTTGAGAGTACAGAACCTCAAGGAATCCAAAGTCCATGAGACAGAGCAAGGCCTCATGGAAGCAAAAAGACCATGATGACCTTCTGGGGCCCCATGGAACCAAATATCCACTGTGACACTACAGAACCTGAAAGAACCAAGTGTCCATGGCGACACAAGAAGGCCTTGTGGAACCAAGGAGTCCAAAGGTCTAAAACATTCCTTGCATATCTCTGCCTTAGGGAAGAGGAGCCTGCTTGGTGGCAGCTTGGGATGGCACACACTTGAGGAGGGTCTCTGTTTTCAATAGGGAAATTCAGGAGTTTTAGATTCTTTTTAAAAAGAAAAATTAGAAAGGAAAAAAAAACCCTTTGGTTGTGTGCAGCCAGTTCTCCAAGCAAAGCAGGACCCAGGTGAGGAGAGACAGGATGGGATTGGGGAATGTGGAGCAAGGTTGTTCCCACTAGGTCAGAGCTCAAGGCACAGCTTCTCTGACCTGGCCAGACCTCCTTAGGAGAGTCCCTGGATCAATATCAGCCACAGAATGCTGCCATTACCTCTTCTCTAAAAAGAACAGTAATAAAATACACTCTTTAAAATTGGATTACATATTTCTTAGAAGCTCTTTGAAATATTTCTCCATAACTGTAAAAGGAAAATCTTCCTGACGAACTGCCCCAGACCAGAGGGAAATCAAGGCAGAGCCATGGTTTGTCAGGACTTGCTTGATCATAATGAGCCCCATGGTGCATTTGGAGCTGAGCCCTGGAACCTCAGGGCCTGAGAGGAGATTGCACAAACCTTTGCAGGAGTCAAAATCACAAGAAACACCCAAAGCGTCTCAAAGCATTGATGGGTCCCACTGAGGTCCATCCCCAACACAGGCTCCTCATGGACTCCTTGGAGGAGAGAACTGGAGGCCAGGATGGCACAAAACCTTATCAGAGACTGAGTGTGGAAAGGAAATTCAAAAGTACCTTAAAAACCTTGAGTATCTCAGAGTATTAATGAGCCCCACTGAGTGTCAATGCAAAGCTCTCAAGGGACTCGTTAAAGCAGATAATTGGGGCCATGATTGCACAAACCTCTCACAGAGTCTGTATCAGAAAGGAAAAACCAAATACCTTAAAATAACTGAAGTACCTTGAAGTATTAATGAACCCCACTGAGTGTCATTGCTGATAAAGGCTCTCAAGGGACTAATTAAAGCAGATAAGTGGAGGCTGTGACTGCACAATCTTTCTCATCAAGTCTGTATCAAAAGGCAAACACTAACTACCTTAAAAAACTGAACTACCCTGAAGCATTAATGAGCCCCATTGAGTGTTGTAACTGAGAAAGAATCTCAAGGGACTAATTACAGCAGAGAATTGGAGGCCATCATTGCACAAACCTCTCAGAGACTCAAAGCCAAAAGAAAAACCCAAAGTCCTTTGAAAAGCCTGCAGTCCCTGGGAGGATTGAGGAGCCCCCAGGGCCATTGCTGAGCAAGGCTCCCCAGGGACTCCTTCCAGCAGATCCTTGAGGCCACTGGCATGTGGGCTAGGGGGGATGCAGAGGGCAGGACAAGGGGCTGCCAGTGGCCAGCCTGGCTGGGGCTGTGCCAGGAGGCCCCAGTGCCTCAGGACAAGGTGTCTCCTGGCAGCCCTTGGTGGCACAGAGCCTGCTGTGCCCCAGGGCACCAAGCCTTGGCTTCTCTTTGTCCCCAGCTGTCATCACTGCCTGCAGTTCTCTGCTCTGCCTGGGGCCTGGGGACACTTTCTCAGTTGTGTCCCTCCCTGGGACCCATTAAAAGTGAAAGAAACTTTGGAGTGTGATTCTGCCTTGGAGTTCTGCAGAGGTTTCTTCAGCTGCCTCTCAGGGACTGATGCTCAGGGCCTGAGCACAAAGCCTCAGAGGGTCATTAAAGTCCTTGTGCTGTGGCTGTGCTGCTGAGCTGGGCTGGGCTGCTGGCACAGAGGCAGCTGCTGGTAACCAAGAAGAGCTTGAAAAGCACATTTCTCTTGCTGAGCAGCTCTTCTGCCAGCCCAGCAGGGCTGGGGCACTGCCTGCAGCCAGCCCGGGCACAGCACAGAGGCACAGAGAGCTTCAATCAGTCAGGGCTGGGAAGGTGCTGAGAAGTGCCTGGGGCAGAATCCCTGCCAGCCCTTGGCACAGGAACCTCTGGCTGCAGGACAATGCAGCTGCAGCTCCTGCAGTGATCTCCCACAGCTGGAACATCCCAATGCCTACAGACTCTGTGAGTACAACTCTGAGGATTTCTGGGGCCGGAAAGGTGACATGCTCATGAAGCTCTGACATGCTGAGGGGTTCAGATCAGTCATAGAATATTTCCAAGACAAGGATTTTGACAAAAATGAGGAAATTTCCAAATACTTTTTATTCAATTTCCTATTAATGGAGAATGGCAGGGAGGGGAGAATAAATAAGAACAGCTGACAATGAATTATTAATTTTGAAATCTGAAAAGTGCCTGAGACATTTGAACTGTTCCTTTTAGTGATCAATAGGTTCACAGGATATCCCTATATGTGCTTTCAGCCACTCTGATTGTAGTCAGCAGGAGCATCACCTTCGCTGGGCTTATCACCCTCACTCTGAGCAGTCCTTTCTATAAGGTGCAAAGTGAACCTGCCCCCAGCCACTGCCCTGCAGACAGGCAGGGCTCTGTAGGGCCAAGGAGAGTGCCCAGAGATTTGGGGTCTGTGAGTGCTGACAGGGAGAGATCAGGCACAGGGAAACAACAGCAGGAGGAAAATCTGCAGGAAGCAAAGAGAAGATCAGGGAATGAGAGAAAACAAAACCCAGAAATGCTGTGGCAGGGAGAGTTTGGAGATGTCCACAGGATCCCCTCCAGTGCAGCCCCTCCCTCTGAACAAGCCTCCTCCCTCCTGTCCCCCAGCCAAGCCTCTGCCCTCAGGGCTGGGCTCCAAGGCGTGAAGCCCCTCCTGTGCAGGCAGAGCTGCAGCAGAGCCGTGGGGCAGCTGTGCAGCCCCGGGCCCAGTTCCCTCTGCAGAGCACAGGGCTGGCAGCAGCTGCCCGGCACTGGGGGCTCTGGCAGGGGGCACAGCTGGCTCAGGGTGACGCTGTCCCCAGTGCCCGGCTCTGGGCAATGCTGTCAGTGCAGCCAGGGAAGGAGCTGCATCTCCCTTAATCCAATGCCATCAGAAGGACCCTTGGAAGTCTCCCTGAGATTTTAGTCCAAGCTGGGAGCTTTAATCCAGGATGCAAACCTGTCCTAGGGCATCTCTGAGTTAGAAGATTGATGGGGAGAGGCAGAGGTGTTGTGACACTGAAAATGCTGCTGGGTTTGTGAAATGAGCAAAGTGAGTGTTTGGCTACAAATGTGGAGCTGGGCTGTGGTGGATCCATCTGCTCTTAGAAGTACCTTCGGGTTTTAAAAGGGAAACATGGGAGGGTGATGACCCTCCAGCCGAAAAACATTAACGCCCAGAGAAAATCTGAGCAAGTCAGAATGACAGACCATCTCCCGTCAATCTCCACTCATATTCTTGCCTCACAGAACTTGATATGTTCTCCCTGAGGGCAGCAGAAATGCCGAGACTTTCTGATATCAAAGACCACCAGGAAGCATGGGGGCAAATTAAAAAGAAAACTTCAGAACTCTTAAACACAGAAGAATGGCCGTGTGTGTTACAGAGGAGGGTGTATGGGAAATGGCTTTGATTTTGGTTACAGGTATCTCCACTAACTCTTCACTGTCCTCTTCTCCATGAACAGATTCTCATGTCCAGATAGAGCAAATGTCCAACAGCAGCTCCATCAGCCACTTCCTCCTGCTGGCATTGGCAGACACGCGGCAGCTGCAGCTGCTGCACTTCTGCCTCTTGCTGGGCATCTCCCTGGCTGCCCTCCTGGGCAACGGCCTCATCATCAGCGCCGTAGCCTGCGGCCAGCACCTGCACACGCCCATGTTCTTCTTCCTGCTCAACCTGGCCCTCACTGACCTGGGCTCCATCTGCACCACTGTCCCCAAAGCCATGCACAATTCCCTCTGGGACACCAGGAACATCTCCTACAAAGGATGTGCTGCACAGCTCTTTTTCTTTGTGTTCTTCCTCTCAGCAGAGCTTTCCTTCCTGACCATCATGTGCTATGACCGCTACGTGTCCATCTGCAAACCCCTGCACTACGGGACCCTCCTGGGCAGCAGAGCTTGTGCCCACATGGCAGCAGCTGCCTGGGCCAGTGCCTTTCTCAATGCTCTCATGCACATGGCCAATACATTTTCCCTGCCCCTGTGCCATGGCAATGTCCTGGGCCCGTTCTTCTGTGAAATCCCTCAGATCCTCCAGCTATCCTGCTCAAATTCGTTCCTCAGAGAACTTGGGCTTATTGTGTTCTCCATCTGTTTAGCATTTGGTTGTTTTGTGTTCATAGTTTTCTCCTATGTGCAGATCTTCAGGGCCGTGCTGAGGATCCCCTCTGAGCAGGGACGGCACAAAGCCTTTTCCACCTGCCTCCCTCACCTGGCTGTGGTCTCTCTGTTCATCAGCACAGCCACATTTGCTCATCTGAAGCCCCCCTCCCTGTCCTCCCCATCTCTGGATCTGTCCCTGTCAGTTCTGTACTCGGTGGTGCCTCCGGCCCTGAACCCCCTCATCTACAGCCTGAGGAACCAGGAGCTCAAGGCTGCAGTGTGGACACTGATGACTGGATGGTTTCGAAAACAGTAAACTGCTAGCCAATTTCTAAAAATATTTTGTAATATTGTCATCTTTGATACCTTTTGATTTTTGTTTCTGCCATTGTTTTCCTTTGCTCTATTTTTTATATTGTCCGCAAAAAAAAAAATCATTGTTTGTTCCATTTCTCATTTTATTTCTCTCCATCTTCCATGTGGCCACAGACTGTGTCAATGAGGGGCTGCTCTTTAGGTGTCTTTAAAGGAACTGAAGGATATCCCAGCAAAGTTTTCTGCAGAGATGCCCTTTGGTTGCCTTCTCTGGAACTGCAGCAGCAATGTCTGTGTGCAGAGCTGGGGGCAGATCGGTGCTGGCCCAGCAGCTGTGCCCAGCAGCAGCAGCAGCACTTGGTGTTGCCAGTGCTGCTGCCGTGGCCCTGCCCCGCTGCCCTGGTGGCCCTGGTGTTGCTGTAGGGCCTGAGTGCTCTCGGGGCCGGGCACAGTGCTGGGGGTGGCAGTGCCGGGGCTGCAGCAGGGACAGGCCATGGGCACTGCTGGGGCAGCGCTGACGCCTCAGGCCAGGGCCTGGGGGCTCCAGCCTCCTTGCCCAGGCTCTCTCAAGAACACACCCAGGCCAATGCTGAGCACAGAAAAGCCCCGTGAGCAGCCCCAGGGTGGCCGTGGGCAGGCTGGGGGCAAACAGCATGGCTGGTGCTCTGCAAGGGCCCTGGGGGAGATGGGAAGGAGCAGCAGAGCAGGGGCTGATCCATCCCCAGTGCGCTGGACAGCCCAGGGCAGCGTCCCAGAGCGTCCTCATGGAGCTGCCAACACCATCCCCCCTCTGCAGCCCTGGCCTCTCCCCCAGCTCACACAGGTGCCCCATCCTTGCAGGCACAGGCACGGCAGCACTGGCTCAGGAGCCCCTGTTTGCATTGCACAGAGCAGGCGGGAGCACCCCCATGCTGTTGCTGTGGGGACATGAACCTGAGGGAGCACAAATGCCATCAGCTCATGGGGCCAGCAAGGGCTGGGAGACACCAGGGAAAGCACTCAGCTTTGTCCTGGCCTCTGCAGTCAGCCAGAAAGTTTGTTCCCATCAGCTGGCAGTTTCCTGTCCCATTGCAGACGCTGCTGCTCAGAGCCAGGGCTGCCTGGCAGCCACCCCCAAACTGCCCTGAGCATTTCCTTGGCTTCACCTTTGCTTGCTTTACTCTTCCTTGGTACAAATTTCTACCTATTGCCCACCTATGAACCCTTCCCTGCAAACAGCCCATCCCTGTTTGCCCTTTCCTCTCTGGCCCCACTCCCCATTGCAGTTCCTGACTTGGCACCATGGGAACGGCCCTTGGGGAGCAGGATCATCCTCCAAGTGCTGCAGCAATTGTCTGCAGGCTCCTGCAGTGCCTCCTGCTGCTCCCTTGCCACAGGCACCCCAGGCCAGGGGGCCCATCTGGGCTGCTGTGTCTGCCTGTGGGGCTCCCTGTTCTGGGCAGTGAGGAGGAGCTGCAGAGGCTCTGCAGGACTGACAGGATGGGCTTTGGGGCTGCCAGGAGAAGCTGAGGCACCTGGGCTGCTGGAGCTTCTCAAGAGGAGGCCCAGGGCTCATCCTGCAACTGCTCCAAGGGTGCTTTCAGAGAATCCCAGAATCAGCAAGGCTGGAAAAGACCTTGGAGATCATCAAGTCCAACCTGTTCCCTTATACTGCCTTGTCTCCTGTGCGTCCTTCTCTTCTCCAGGATTAACAATCCCAGCTCCCTCATCAGCTCCTCACAGGACTTGTGTTCCAGACCCCTCCCCAGCCTTGTTGCCCTACTCTGGACACGCTCCAGCCCCTCCATGTCCTTCCTAAATTGGGGGGCCCAGAACTGGACACAGCATTCAAAGTGCTGCCCACCCAGTGCTGAGCACAGGGCAAGAATCACTGCCCTGCTTCTGCTGGCCACACCATTCCTGATCCAGGTCAGGAGCCATTGGCCTTCTTGGCCCCCTGGGCACACTGCTGCCTCATGTCCAGCCTGCTGTCCAGCAGTCCCTGCAGGTCCCTTTCTGCCTGGCTGCTCTCCAGCCACTCTGTCCCCAGCCTGTAGTGCTGCAGGGGTTGTTGTGGCCAAAGTGCAGGACCTGGCACTTGGACTTGTTAAACCTCACCTTGTTGGATTTGGTCCCTGGATCCAGCCTGTCCAGGGCCCTGTGCAGAGCCCTCCTACCCTCCAGCAGATCAACATTCCAGACAACTTTGTGTCACCAGGGTTCCATGAGGCCCCAGAGTGTCCCAATGCTCTCCATGATTCCATGAGGCCTCCCAGTGTCACAATGTCCCTTTGGTTCCATGGGACTCCTTCATGTCACAAAGTCCTTTGGATCCTTGGGCCCTGCAGTGTCACAATGGCTCTGGGTCCCCCAAGGCCCTGCAGTGTCACAATGAATCCTTGGTTCCATGAGGTCTGGCAGTGCAGCAATGCTCTCCTTGGTTCCACAGTGTCACAGTGGCCTCTTGGTCCCCTCTTGGTTGTGGTCTGTGGTGCTCGTTGATGCAACTTTTCCCAAGAGTGATTTGTGCTTACAGGCAGGAACCACGAGAGTGCCAGCACAATCACAGACACACAGACACACAGACAGACACACAGACAGACACACAGACAGACACACACACACACGGAGCCGCTCGGCAGTGGAGACACAGGAGCGTCCAGGCATGGAGTTCTAACAAGGTTTTATTTGGGTCTAATGCTCCAAGGGTTAAGGACAAAAACCAAGGATGGTTTAGGGTATAAATACAGGAAAAGAGGGGGTGGAGGAGAGCATCAGGATCTAAGGGTTTAGGGTGGTACACAAGGAAAGGGACTTATAGGGAGTGCCAGGGTGGATAGGCAGGGACATAAACTAAAGGGAAGACAGGGAAGGGAGAACTCTCTACAGCATCAACGTATGGAGGTACAAGGGGTAGGAAAGGCCAACGGGCAAATACAGAGGACAGAACTGGGACAAATTAACATAGTGCTGCAGAGTACCATGGGGGAAGCTTTTTTCCTCACCCTGAGCTGTGAGGAATGCCCAGAGCCTGAGGTGCATCTCTCCAGGGGATTGCTGTTGCCCTCTCCCCAGTAAGCTCACAGGCCTACACAAACACACACTGGAGATGTCTGGGGCTGTTCATCATTTCTCTGCTCTCCAGCGCTGAGGCAATGGACTCTGGCTACAGCGCTGAGATCATGCCCAAGACAACCACCCCTGGCAATGGGGCTCCATGCAGCTGCTGTCAGGAAATTGCCCAAAACCTGGGGAGTGCCCCAAAACCGCTTTAGAAACGTGAGATACCCCAGCATCTCTTCATGAACGTGGACTACCCAAAAACTCACTCAGTATTGGACTCCCCCTCCCTTCCTCATCCCCAGACTTTGACTGTCTCATTCCAGACCCCAGCCCACCTTCCCAGTTCCAAGTCCAACCCATTCCACCCCTCCTGGACATCAACACCCCCTTCCCAAGCATTACTTCTCCCATTTCACACCTCCCAAACCTCATCCCAGCCACCCTGCTCCACCCAATGCTCATCTGACCCCTCCTGATTTACATCTCACCTTGCCCAGTCCCTTTCCAACCCCATTCCACCCTGAGGGCTCTGGAATCAAGTAATTTTGGGGTGGCATTGAGTAGTTTTCAGTGGCATTGAGCAGTTTTGAGCTGACAGATCAATCCCTCTCATCTTTTGGAGTGCCAAGAAATAAAGACAGCTAAATCAAATACCCCCCAACCCCTCCCATATCCTCCCAGATATCTCCGAGAATCCAAGATTCCCCCAAAACACAAGTAAAATGTGAGGCTTTAGATGCCTTTGATGAATTGGTTGATTTTTACCCCAATTTTCTTTGTTTTGTAGGGAGTAAGATAAATCAAATGATAATTAGAGGCAAAATAAAAGGAACACCAGCCACTTCCCAGCGTGTTTCACTGGGAAAGTGGTTCACCAGGGCACTTCTCAATGTGGGTCCCCCGATGGGGATGGAGTTAGGGCAGTGCATGAAGCTCTTCCTGCAGTCGAGGCTCTTGCAGGGCTTCCCTTACCGGTGCCTCCGTTGGTGACGGGTAAAGAATGAGCGGTCTGAGAAGCTCTTCCCACACTGGGGACACTCGTAGGGCCTCTCCCCAGTGTGGATGCGCCGGTGGGTGACGAGGGTGGAGTTGTGCCTGAAGCCCATCCCGCAGTCAGGGCAGCAGAAGGGCCTCTCCTGTGTGTGAATCCGCTCATGTACAAGGAGATGGGAGCTGGTGTGAAACCTCTTCCCACAGCTGGGGCACTCGTAGGGCCTCTCCCCAGTGTGGAACCTCTGGTGGACAATCAGGTCGGACCTGTGGCTGAAGCCCTTCCCACATTCCCCACACTCGTAGGGCCGCTCCCCGGTGTGGATCCTCTGGTGGCAGATCAGGTTGAAACTCTTCCTGAAGCTCTTCCCACACTCCAAGCACTCATGGGGCCTCTCCATATCAGGAAGCTGCTCATGAACCTCCAGCTGCGAGCTCTGGCTGAAGCTCTCTCCACCTTCCTGGCACAGGCTGGGTCTTTCCTCCTCAGAGCACCCTGGGCTGAGTTTGGAGCTCCTCGTCCTGCAGGATCTCTGGGGCTTTTCCTCCCTGTTGGATTCCTGCACTGAGGAGCCGCTCAAAACAGCCTCTTCCAGGAGGTTCTGCCGTGGGGATTTGTCCTCCCTGGTCTCCATCCTCAGCTCCTTGTCTGGGGGAGAAAGGACAAGGAGATGATGGGATTTGCCACCGTGCCAGAGGGAAGGGGAAGAAGATCCTCCCAGGGCATCCCCGGCAGGACGGCGCTGGCAGCAGGGTTGTCCTGCAGCCGGGGGCCATGCTGGGCTGGGAGATGGAGCAGGAGAGAGGGGGAAAGGGGCACTGACTTCCTCCTCACCTGCCTGGCTGTCCCAAGGAATCTTCATCTTCTTTGCAGCCTCCTCCTCCATCTGGTGAAGGTTTGGGAATGGGAAATCCTGGTTTGGGGAAAAGCAAGGTATGAGGATGTTGTGGTTGAAGGTCCCTTTGCCCAAGTCCATCTCTAGAAGTCATGTGATGTCCATAAAAACCTCCAAAAATCAAGAATGAATCAAAAAAAGCCACCAGGAGTGTTCCATTTCCAGTCTCATCCCTCTGGGGTTCTGGTGGTCCCATTTCACAGCTGCTGGGGATCCCATGTGTCTGGGAGATCATCCCTCTCCAGGGTCCTGCTTAGGGACACTGGGGGATTTTGGGGTCCCAGAGTCCCCCTCTCCATCCTCTCCGTCCTCTCCATCCGGGCACTTGGGGCTCCCCCCTCTTCCCACCACCCTGTCCTGCTTTAGGGCAAATTTGGGAGAAAACTTCCAAAAGGGGTTTCTTCTAGAAAGGAAATTCCAGCAGCCCCTACCCCAACCAGATTGGGAAAATATTTCCTTGCAGAAAAGTAGAAAAAACCTGTTTATTTTACAAGCAAAGAATTCACTAGCACAAAAAATGAACAATATTAAACAATACAACCTCCTGCTGCTCTAAAAGAGATGACAAACTCACAAAGTCCCTCAGTGGGCTGTAGCTCGGCTCACTCAGTCTCTTATCAGTCTCTTATCAGTCTCTTATCAGTCTCTAATCAGTCCCTCCAGGGCTGGAAATGCCCTGGCCCAGGCCCAGCCAGGTGGCCACAGGTGCGAGCTGCCTGTGCTCTCTGGGTGTTCAGTCCAGAGGAGCTTTAAACAGCTCCAAGAAAAAAGAAAAATCACAGTCCAGGGAACTTCTCTGCCTCAGCGAGCTAAAAAGTAACTAAAAGCAAAGGTGTCTTGCCTCTGTCCCTCTGTATGTCCGTCCACAGACAACTGATACCTTAGGTTTTAAGTTGTTCTGTTCTGTTTTGGTGTGCAGCTTTTAGCTTTATATTAAGTGTTCCTGGGATCTTTTCACAGAGTGGTGAGGACAAAACAATCCTGTTCCAGCTGGAGACTCAAGGACAATCTCTTCAAACTTCAGGGCCAAAGCATAAACAATAGGAAAAGAGGATGAGCAAGCAAGCAAGGAGGATGAAACTTCATAATTTGAAGCTATTACTTGGGCAGTTAACTCCTATATGCAAATGGACTAAAACTTATGAAAATGGGAGATCTCGTGGCCAAGCCCTCTTTTGCTCCCATCTTGGAGCCATCCGGGCAGAGCCACGACTGTGGCTCCGGTACTGCCCGAGTCTGGCCTTTGAAGGCACTTCAATAAAAATCCACTTTATTCCTCTTAACTCCGTCTGGCCTCTGTTCCAGCTCCTTAAGGCATCACAGCAGTCCAGGAGCCGGAATGTGGAGGAGTGAGAGCAGTTTCTGAAAACAATCTGCTGCTTCTTCCTGCTCCCCTTCGCTCTCAGAACCGGCCTGAAAGGTGCAGAACTCATTTCGGGGCTAAACAGACCGATGGGGTACGAGCATCATGAAGTCACCCCAGGACACGCCCCGGTCAGGGTCAGGGGGTCCCGTCCTCGCCTCATCTCCGGGCTGCCGGGGGTCCCCCAGCTCCGCTATCGCCCCTTCCCCTCTCCCCGCCCCGGGGGTCCCACGTCCCACAGCCCCGGCTCTCACAGGGATCCCCAAAACCAATGGCCCGCCCCGTCGGTACCGGGCCAGCCCCGCGTGGACCCCCCGGGACCCTCCCGAGGGGCGATCGCGGCTCCTCTCCCCCCGAAAAAGCTCCTCGTAGGGAGCCCGGCGATATCCGGGGCTCGAGTCCGGGATCTGCCGCCTCCCAACACTCTCCAAAAAAATCCTCCCGGAGATCCCTCGGCAGAGCCGGGGCGAGCTCGGCCTCCCCTGCGGCTCGGGGCTGGGGGCGATGCTCCCGGGGCAGGGGGTGCTGCAGCCCCAGCGTGCGGGCGCTGCGAGCGGCGGGATTCTCCCGCTCCCGCTCCTCTCCCTCCTCTTCCTCCCGCATTCCCTCCGCTCCCAGCCCGGACCCCCCTTGGCCGCCCCTCTGCCCCGCGGCCGCCGCAGCACCGGCTGCTGGGTGGGGCAGCCCCCGGTCGGCCCCGGGGGTGGGCAGGGGGCTCGGGGCCCCCCGGTGCGGATCCGCGCCCCCGGCCCGAGCCCCGAACTCCGCTCCGGGGCCGCGGGGCTCCGCGGGTGCGCCTGGCAACGGGTGAGTCATCGGCGAGAAGAGCTCTGGTTGGCTGGGAATTGTTCAGCGCGCTCTCTGATTGGCTGGAACTGCGAACGGCGCTGCGCCCGGCGGGTGTCCCTGGGAGCTGCGGAGGCCGGGCCGGAGCCTTTTCCTGTTTCTTTCTCTCCCTCTGAGAACTTTTTCCTATTCCTTTCTCTCCGAGAGACCTCGTCCCTATTTCTTTCTCTCCCTCTGAGACCTCTCCCCGATTTCTTTCTCTCCCTTTCTCCTCCCCATTTCTTGTTCAGTTCAATCCAAGTTCAATCAAATCCACAGGTTTCACTCGCACGGTCTCATTTGCACCTTCACTGGACAAGAGGCGTCTCTCCCTCACGAAATCATAACCAGTGGGCAGGGTCCCTTCCCACCGCAATCGTTCGGGGATTCTGTCACGGACTCGCTTCCCTTCTTCCCTCTGGCTCTAGCCGGGAATGTGCTGGGAAATGTCCAGCAAAGCCACCTTTGCTGTGTGCTCCGGGAGCCCACAGAGCTGCTGGACCTTGTCCCCTGGCCCTGCACAGCTCCTTGGCAGGCACGGCAGGAGCAGCACCCTGGCAGCGTCGGGAATGCCCCTCTGGGATCCACAGCACACATTCCCCGGGGCTGGAATTCCAGTTCCTAGACAGGAAATGATCCTCCTGCCCATGAAGGCAAAGCCCTTAAGAAGGAGCCAAAAGCCAAGTGGAGCAAGATCCTACAGTGACATTTCACTGCCAGCCTTCATCACTTCACCCATGGTGGTTGTAGCCCCTGGACAGGGAATTAAATCAGGGCAGGGTCTTTGGTGGGAGCTGCCCTGGGTCAGGAGAGACACTGAGAGAGAAACAGAGGAGGCAGAGAAAGGCAGGAGAGAAAGGAGGGCACAAACAGAATCAGCTGAGAAGGTGGCACTCTGAAAACCACACAAGAACTGACTGAAAAGGAATGCGACAGGAAGAAATAATTTTGTAGTTTTATTTCCTATCAAAACACATTTTCCTCCCTTTCTCACAAGCCTCCTCCTGGTGTCATTCAGCAGGGCTGTCAGAAAGTTTTTCATTCTGAGTGAATGTTCCAGGCTTCGGCCACAAGGAAAGAGGGAATGGGGATTTTCCTGCTCCTGGGGAGTTTGACAGCCTCAGCTGAGGAGAGCAGGAGGCACCAGAAGACAAGGGCAGCTGGGCTTCATCCTTCCACAGGAAAGAGGGGGGAAAAATCTCTCATCCAATCTGTAGCTGCTGCCACAGGGATGTGAGGGCTGATCCCAGAGCCCCAAGGGTCACAGTCAGGGCTGCCCTCAGGGAATGCTCACCTGGTATTGAGGGGAGCTCCTGGATGGGAGCATTCCTGGATCTTGGAGCATTCAGCTGCCCCCCATGTTTGGAGGTGCCTGAGGAAGGCTGGGACGATGCCAGGGACATCCTGCAGTGACATCCCCCCTGTCCCACTCTGGATGAGCTCAGTCCCAAACCTGACCCTGATTCTGGTCTCAATCTCACTCCACGTTTAGACACACTCACAGTTCTGTATTTAAACCCATCCCAGTCCCAGACTCGTCTTGCCCAAGACCCAATCCCAACCCCAGCCCCAAATCCAATCCCATGTCTAGCCTGAACCCCAATCCCAGCTCAAATCCAAATTGCAGCCCCAACTCCAACCCCAGCCCCAATTCCAGCCCCTTCCTAAATCCTCAGCCCCAAACCAAATCCCAGGTTCAGCCCTTCTGGGGCTTTGGGGGTGTGTCTGTCCGTCTGAGCCCGATGATGTTTGGGTGGGGTCCCAGCAGGGCTGAGAGGGACAGAGACCCCCCCGGCCTCCCCAGGGATGAGAAGGTCGGAGAGCCCCCCCAGCCCCGAGCACCCTCAGCGGTGAGAGGGACACAGAGACCCTGGTCCCCAGCCCTGCACAAGCATTCCCTGAGGCCAGAGGGGTGGAGACCCCCTGAGCATTCCCCAGGACGTGGGGACAGAGACCCCTGAGCATCCCCTGGGCTGAGAGGGACAGAGACTGCCCCGAGCACCCCCTGGCACAGGGATGAGAGGGAGGGAGACCCCCCTGGCATTCCCTGGGGTGAGAATGATGGAGACCCCCTGGGGAATGGCCTGGGGTGACAGGGTCAGGGACACCCCCAGGGGAATGGCCAGGGGTGACAGGGGCACATCCCCCAAGCCCTGGCCAAGCATCCCCCAGGACAAGAGGCACAGAGACCCCTGGAGCACCCCCTGGGCACTGGACAAAAGAAACTTGGCAGAAATCAAACTTAACTCTGCATAAAATACTTTGCTGAATATTTGCTCTTCCCACATGTCACTTCTGATGGAAATGCAAACAAATCCCAAATATGAATAAACTGACCATAGAAGCAATTCTGTGGCAATTCCAAGTTTCATCGGGTCCTGCACAGCTCCAGCTCAGCTGCTGGCAGGTTCCAATAAAAGAAAAAGGGAAATTCCGCTCAATACAGATTATTAAAAGGGAGGGAAAGCTCTGTGTAGCTGTCACAAAGGTGAGAGGGATAAGGAGAAAAATGATTCTCACATTTGGCAAAGCCCCAAGCCTGTGAATTCCCGGCTTATTTGGGAATTTAGCTACTTGAGCTGGGCTTCTTGTGGGGCTTTTAGCATCCTTGTGTTCCTCACCGTGGGGTGAATGAACCTTGTCAGTCTCGCTGCTATCATTTGCTCCCTTTCCTCCTGTGATTTTACCAAACTTGTCAAGGAAGGACAACAAAATATTTTCTTTGCATTGGCCACCCACAACAGCCATTTTCCTCATCAGTTCTCCCAGAAGTCGCTCAGAGGAAGCTGTGTCACGGTTTCCAAGAGCTCCTCCAGAGAGAAGCAAAACCTCCTCAGAGGAGGGAGCCATGCTGTTGTCAAGGGCACTTGGGGTCAGAGAACAGTGCCCTGAACTCACTGTGCCAAAATAATGTGGCAATGTGGTTAAGAAAATTGTTAGAGAGATGCCTCCACCCCAATTAAGGTGCTGACGAGACCAAATCCAAAGTGGATTTTCTTGAACAGTAAATGTGAGGCAGAGAGAGAGATGGAAAGAAAGAGAAAAGGGGGGAGAGCAAGGGAGTGACAGGGACAGAGACCTCCCCTGGGGCAGGGCAAGTGTGACATTGTGACATTGTGTGGCCTTCCCGGGGTGGGGGTTTTACACCTGAGCCAGTTTGGGTAAGGGCGGTGGTGTTCACCCCCCTGAGCAGGGATTGCCCCGCTGTTTCAGGTTGCAATGTAAGATGTAACCAAAAGCATGTTTGCAATCCCCATCTTCATAAACTGCTATAAACAGGCGGGGCAGTGCTCTTGATCTCTTCCATGACTCACCCCTGATAACGCCCTCCAGGGGCTCTCTCCTGTTAATGGGCCATGGAGTGTCCCTGCAGGACTGATCAAATTCCATCATCCCATTGTGGGATGCTCCGCCCAGGGGGAGGAACCAAGCATTCCTACCCGGATATAAGCTGAGCCTTGCAACACCAGGAGCACCTTGCCCACTGGATTCCCAGAGGACAAGAACTCCATAACCAGCACTGGACCTTCAGAGGAAGACCAGACCCTTCTACAGGATCACTGCTTGGACAGAATCACGTTCATCACTCCAACAGGACTGCAGCCACCATTTGATCAGACTGCTACCACCACCCTGACCAAGAGGGTGTCAGGTTAGATCCTGACTCTGTCAGTTTCAGGCAGCATTTCTGTCTCATTGCCTTGATCTTAATTCTCTTTTAAACTTGTAATTCTGGATTAGACTCTCCCCCAGATTCACCTTCCATGGCGCAGGAATCCAACAGGGAGGAAAAGCCCCAGAGATCCCGCAGGAGGATGGGCTGCAAAGCCAGCCCAGGGTGCTCTGAGGAGGAAAGACCCAGCCTGTGCCAGGAAGGTGGACAGAGCTTCAGCCAGAGCTCGGAGCTTGTGGTCCATGAGCAGCTTCATGATGGGAAGAAGCCCTACAAGTGCTTGGAGTGTGGGAAGAGCTTCAGGCAGAGCAGCACCCTGATCCGCCACCAGATGATCCACACCGTGGAGCGGCCCTACGAGTGTGGGGAATGTGGGAAGGGCTTCAGCTACAGATACAGCCTTTTGACCCACCAATGCATCCACACTGGGGAGAGGCCCTACGAGTGTTCTGAGTGTCAGAAGAGGTTTCACACCAGCTCCAATTTCCTCCAGCTGCATGAGCGGATTCACACCGAGGAGAGGCCCTTCCGCTGCCCCGACTGCGGGAAGGGCTTCAAGCACAACTTCACCCTCATCAGACACCGGCGCATCCACACTGGGGAGAGGCCCTACGAGTGTCCCCAGTGTGGGAAGAGCTTCACCCAGAGCTCTCACTTGTCCAGACACCAACGGAGGCACCAGTAAGAGAAGCCCTGCAAATGCCCCAAATGCAGTTGGAGCTTTGTGCACTGCTCCAACTTCATCCCCCAATGGAGGATCCACGTTTGGAAGGGCCCTGGTGATCCATGTTCCCTGTGATCCATGCTTGGAAGACACCTGTCCCTTTTCCTTCCTCTGCCAATGACATGAAGAGTGGTCGAAGAAGATGAGGATCTGGCCATGGCTGTGTCATTACACTCACTCCCACCTCAGGTCATTGCCAGGGCAGCAAAAGGACTCTCACTCTCCCCTGAGGAGAAGGGTGTCCTTTCCAGGCAGGAGGAAATTGTGGCCGGGAAGAGCCAGGCAGTTGTGTTGTACTTTTCCTTGTTAATTCTGTTTCCTATCCCTTTTGTTATCAATATTATTTCTGTTCCTGTTTGTTCCTTATCTCGTTGCTGTTCCCAGTAAATTGTTCTTATCCCAGCCCCGGATCTTTGCCTTTTGTGCTTTCCATGGGAGGTGGGAGGGCAGCGAGCGGCAGCGTGGTTTCAGCAGGAGCAGGAAATTGGGGAGTCCCCTTCCTAAACCCCAGCCCGTGGAAACCGAGCATCCCAGCTGGTCCCAGCCCTGGTGGCCATGGCAACAGCCTTGGGAGCGGGTCCCTGGTTGGGGCTGTGGGAACCTCTTCCCTCTGGTGCCCAGGGACAGCACTGGAGGGAACGGCTGCAGCTGAGTCGGGGCAGGCTTAGGTTGGATCTCAGGAAAAGGTTTTTCCCCAGAGGCTGCTGGGGCCCTGCCCAGGCTCCCCAGGGAAGGGTCACAGCTCCAGGGCTCTCTGAGCTCCAGCAGCGTTTGGACAGCGCTGCCGGGCCCGGGCTGGCATTGTTGGGGTGTCCTGGGCAGGGCCAGCAGTTGGACTCGAGGATGCTGATGGGTCCCTCCCAGCTCAGCCAATTCTGTGGATCTGGGATCCCGTGACTCTGGGGATGGGAGTGGCAATGGTTGCCATGGCAACGGGCTCTGGCTGCAGGCCTGAGCTGGTGTCCATGGCAACCACCCCTGGCATGGGGTCTCCATGGAGCTGCTGAGGGACTGAGCATAGCAACAGGGGCTGGGGATGGTTGCCATGGAAACTGACCATAGCAACAGGGGCTGGGGATGGTTGCCATGGAAACTGACCACAGCAACAGGGGGCTGGGGATGGTTGCCATGGAAACTGAGCATAGCAACAGGGGGCTGGGGATGGTTGCCATGGAAACTGAGCATAGCAACAGGGGGCTGGTGATGGTTGCCATGGAAACTGACCATAGCAACAGGGGCTGGGGATGGTTGCCATGGAAACTGACCATAGCAACAGGGGGCTGGGGATGGTTGCCATGGAAACTGAGCATAGCAACAGGGGGCTGGGGATGGTTTCCATAGAAACTGACCATAGCAACAGGGGGCTGGGGATGGTTGCCTGCTAAGAATCAGGTTTGTCACAGGCCCTCAGAGGGGTTCCATGGGGACATTCCAAGAGTCTCCAGGCTGCTCAGGAGCTGGAATGTCACAGGCAGAGACAGGGGCTCCATGGAGCCCTCCCAGGGGTTGCTGGGCATGGTAAAGAGCCGTGTGCTCAGAGGCAGTCACAGCCAATCCATGGTGACATCCCAGGGGACCTTGGGCTGCTCAGGCACCGATCTGTCACAGGCACTCATGGGGGCTCCCTGGTGACATCCCAGGAGTCTCCAGGCTGCCCAAGAGCTGGGATGTCCCAGACACTCGTAGGGGTTCCTGTCATGGGCAGAGTGGGTGCTTCAGGCAAAAGCTTTATTTCTTTATTACAGAAACTCCTGCTGAGTCATGAGGTCAACAGCCACCATGGATCCTCAAATCCCTGCAGGATCCCTAGACTTCTAAAATTCCTTCTGAGAGAAGAGACTGGGAGCAGCTAGGTCCAATCCCAGACCCAGACTTTGTCAAAGGTGTAATGGATTGGACAGGTGGAATTGAACCCTAATGCAATTTGTCCCACGGGATTAATGATGGAATACCAGTTAGATTTATATAAATACAGCTCTGAATGATTCTGATCATGATTAGACAAAAAGATCTTAACCAGCATTATTTACTCCGCAGTACAGGAGCTGTAACAATTATTAGGATATTCTGCTCTAGGGAGCAATTTCAAAGTCAACAGGGCCTTGCTGGAGTTGTTGGAGTCCATTGCAGGCAGCGCCTCCTGCTGCAGCAGGAACTGCCTTTCCTGTGCCATGAGCAGGGCAGGTCCCGCTGCAGGAAAAGCCCCAGGCCAGCCCCAGCACAGGGAAGGGCTCGGGCACAAGGGCAGAGTGCCGTGCTGGGAGCTGGGCCAGGGAGAGCCTGAGGCACCAAAGGCACCTTGGCAGCAGCAGCTGCTTGCAGGGCATGGCCAGAAGCCTCCCTTGGCAGCCCAGCCTGGTGGCCACCACTGCAGAGCTGCTGCCTCAGGGCTCATTTCTGGCTGGGCTCTGAAAAGCCCCTTGTGCTCCAGGAGCCTGGCTGGGAAGCCATTGGCCCCAGCACCTTGGGGACAAGACATCAATGACAAAACTCTTCATGCCAGCAGAGACAAGGCAGGGCCAGAGGAAAGGGGAGAGCCAGGCCCAGGGACAGGGCTGCCATGGTGATGGCTGTGAGGTCACTGCCTCTGCAGCAGCCTGGCTGGCCCTCAGCAGACATTCTGGCCAGAAGCGCTGTGAGGTCACCCAGCACATCAGAGACCCACACAACAGGAATTCTGTCCTTGGGGAGGGGAGGGGGTTTCACTGGGCCAGGCTGCAAAAAGCTCCTGATCTCGGACAATTCCTGGCATCAGACTTGCAATTCTCTGGAAAAACAGTTGCAGTTTTGTGCCACTCTCAGCATTGTAGAATATTTCCTCCTTCTAACAAATGTAAATCCACACTCATTCAGTTTAAAGATATTGACCCTTGTTCTGCCACTGCAAGATTTGGGAGAAAATACCTTGGATCACTATTTTTCCATTTTTACAGATCTTGGAAAGGAACCAAAAATCTCCCAAGATGGGGTTTGGAGGCCTCATCACATAACCAGCAGGTAGAGGCTGAGGGCTCTGGGCTCAGTGGTGTGGAGACTGAGGACAGAACAGGAGTAGCCTGGCAGGGATTGAAGGGTGGTTTCAGAGAGGCTGGAGCTTTTCTTCATTGTATAAAACAGCCAGAGAAAGAAATAATGGCACCAAGGGCAGCTGGGGAGGCCCAGACTGGGCACCAAGAGAAAGGAATTTCCCTGCCAGGGCAGGGCTGTGGTGCAGCACGTGCCCCAGAAGGAGCCTGGAGCAGCCCAAGGCTTTGTGTGGGCAGGCAGAGGCAGCAGGAGGCAGAGCTGTCAGCAAAGGAAGGGGCCAGCCAGGTGGGGCAGCCGGGGGGTGACAACAGCCTGCAGGGACAGAGGAACAGGTTTGCTCAGCACCAGAGACACCTTTCCCTTGCTTGTCCCCCACCTGTCATCACTGCCTCCAGTGTTCTGCTGTACTTGGAACCTGTGGACACTTTTTCAGTCCTGTCCCTCAGAAGGATCTATTTAAAGTACAAGAAACTATTGTGTTTCAGTTCTTTTTTGACTTTTGAGAAGTTTTTTGAGCACACTCTGAGGGACTGAGTGTGATGCAAAGAGCACCAAAGCCCCCAGAGGGTCATTAAAGTCCTTGTGCTGTGTCTGTGCTGCTGAGCTGGGCCGGGCTCCTGGCCCAGAGGCAGCTCCTGGCAAGGGCAGCGCTGCAGAGAGACAGCTCTGGCCAGGAGCAGCTCCTGTGCACAGCCCAGCAGGGCTGGGGCACTGCCAGGGCAGCTCAGGGACATGAGCAGGGCACAGACAGAGCTCACAGGGGCTCAGCACTGCCAGGGGCTGTGGCATGTCCTAGAGGGGGCTGTGTCACAGCAGCACCTCTGTGGCTGTGTCATGGAGGCACAGAGCAGCTGTGATGTCAGCAAGGGGCTGTGTGACAGCACAGAGTGGGCTGTGTGAGGTCACATGTTGGGCTATGACATCCCAGAGTTTGTTGTGTGAGGTCACTGAGCAGCTACAGCATCATAGAGGGGATTCTGTGACATCACAGAGCAGGCTGTGACATCATGGCATGGTTGTATGACATCATAGAGCAGGCTGTGAGGTCAAGGTGTGTGCTGTCACATTACAGAGTGACAGTATGCCATCACCGGGAGGGTTTTGTGACATCACTGAGGGGGTTGTGACATCCTAGAGCTGTCTGTGACATCATAGAGTAGGGTGTGAGGCCATAGAGCAGATCCTGCCATCATAGAGGGTGGCTGTGTGACATCAGAGAGTGGGTTGTGACATCACTAGGTGGCTGTGTGACATCATAGAGCATGCTGTGACATCACAGAACAGAATATGACATCACATGCTGATTTTGTGACATCACAGCATCTTCTGTGACATCACAGAGCAGCTGCATGACATTCCAGGGTGACATTCCAGGATTGGCTCTGTGACATAATAACGGGGCTGTGTGACATCCCAGAGAGGGCTGTGACTTCAAAGGCGGCTCTGTGACATCACAGGATGCAGTGTGACAAAACAGGGGGCTCTGTGACATCACTGGGGAGGTCACTCTGTCCCAGCCCCTCTCACAGTTCCCCCCAGAGTAGTCCAACGCTGCTCGTGCACAGAGGGGTCCCCTGTCCCCCCAGGTCCCCCTGCCCCCAGCGCCGCAGCCTCCCCCAGAGGATGTTACACGAGATCAACCCCAGAGCCTGACACGGGGATGGGGGGCCAGGGCCCTGGGGGGTGGGACAGGGATACAGGGACCCCCCCGGCAGCATCCCCGTGTCCCCCAGGGCCAGAGCCTGGGCCAGGGCTCCTTCACCCTGTTCTGAACAAGGGCTTGAGAGCGCTGAAAAAATCCCCAGCAAGGGATCAGCAAAAACCAGATTTAATATTCAGAAACAGCACCACCAAGTTCCTTGGCAAGAGTCACTCTGCTCCTGACTGGACACTTCAGGCACAGCAAGAAAACAAAGCAACAACAAAACCAAACCAAATCCAGGCAATCAAACCAGAAATGAGACAAGAACTGTCCCTGTGTGTGTGTGTGACACAAGGACAGTGAGGGCAAGAATAAAAGGAAAATACTGCCTAAAAGCTCAACAGCGCTCAAATGTAACAGGACTTAACTTACACCTTAACCTTAACTGACAGCTTCAACTTCACAATTTAGCAAAAGAACATCAATTACAGTATTTAACCTAACTTCAAACCTATGACTTTGCAATTTAACAGAGGAATAACACTTAAAAATATTTCACTTAGCTCATAACTTAAACTTAACAACTTAGCAGAAGAACAACTCTTAGCAGCATTTAACTTAGTTTGGACCTCGTGACTTAAACTTACTTACTGATATCTGGATATCTGACTGACTCAGCTATCCAAGGCACTCAAGCCCCTCAGAGAGCAGCATTTCTGCCCCATTTCCCCAGCACAGGCACTCCTGTGTGCACACAGACACAAAGAGCCAGTGCAAGGCACCTGTGAGAAATTCCCCTGCAGGCAGGGAAATGCTCCCTGTGGATGCTTTGGCATCTCCCCAGCGGGTGAAGGGTTGAGCCTGGAAAAGTGGGGGGATCGGCCCAGGCTCCATCATTGTTTGGGGATCCCCGAGTGCAGACAAAGGGAAAGTTCCCAGCTGGGAGAGGCCCCACTCAGAGGGAGTCGCTGGCCCAGGAGAGCTCCAAGGGGCTCCTTTTGGAGCGCTGTTTGTAGGGCCCCAAGAGAGGGGCTTCAGTCCCAGCAATGGTTCATCCTGGCCGCATTGGCATCAGCAGCTTTCTTTGGCAGTGTGAGAACAGGGATGTTGTGGCACTGAGGGAACAAAACCAGTTCCCAGGGCTGCTCCTACAGAAAGCAGGAGCTGGCTAGGCAGCAGCAGCGGCTGGGGCAGACAGTGTTTGTGATGAGCTGCAGAGGAGCTGAGCCCAGGGGCTGCTGGCCAAGGCCGAGGCCCAAGGAGCATTTCTCAGCTGGCAGGGCGGCCTGAGAAGGGGAGGGGGGAATGCAGCAGCACAGGGCCCATGGAACCAAGGGAGCATGGTGACACTGTGGGGCCCTGTGAGACCAAGGGACCATTGTGACACTGTGGGGCCCTTTGACACTAAGGGACCATTGTGACACTGTGGGGCCTCATGGAATCATGGAGAGCACTGTGACATTGCTGGACCTCATGGAACCACAGGGACCATTATGTCACTTTGGGGTGTCATGGGACCACGGGGCCATTGTGACCCTGTGAGACCCATGGAGCCAAAAGTCCTTTGTGACATTGCAAGGCCTCATGGAACCCTGGAGAGACCAATAAGAGAATTCACAGCCTCAAAGAACCCAGGAGACCATTGGGACACTTTGAGGCCCCATGGAATAAGTAAAGCATTGTTACACTCTGAGGCCTCATGGAACCAGTGAAACCACTTTGATGCTGGGGGTCCCAACAGAACCAAGAGCACCATTGTGATACTGTGGGGCCTGGTGAAACCAAGAGGCCTTTGGGACACTGCAGGGCTGCATGGAACCAAAGGTTCATTGTGACATTGCGGAGCCTCCTGACATCAGTGATCCACGGTGACACCAGGGAACCAAAGGAGACCATTGTGGCACTGCAGGGCTGCATGGAACCAAAGCTCCAGGGTGACACTGCTGTAATCAGTGGTTCATTGTAACCCTGTGGAGCCAAAGGAGACCATTGGGACACTACAAACCCCCAGGGTTCAAAGATCCATTGTGACACTGCAGGGCCCCATGGAATCATTGGGACCATTGTGACACTGCGGGGCCTTATGAAACCTAGAGGCCACTCTGACATTGTGGGACCCCATTGAACCAAGGGTCCAGTGTGACACTGCAGGTCTTCTTCTAATCAAGGCACCATTGTGACACTTCAGGGCCCCATAAAACCAGGGGGACAGAGAACAGGTCTGGCTGGTTTGGCCTCCCCTGGAATGCCTGACTGGTCCAGCTGACCTTGGCATGTTGAGGGTCTCTTCTCATCTGCTGCTGAAATTCTGGGGCTCCATGCTTTTCTTCCTGTGAAAAAGAACACTCCTTCTCCTCCAGGCACCCATGCCAGAGTTGTGATTTCACCTCCTAATTTCTTTATATGCAAGGAGTGTTCCAATAGGAATATTTGGAGGACAAGTCTGGCTGGCAGTGGTTTCACAAGGGTCATTTCCCATCTGTCTCCCAAACATTGGGGAAGGCTCCGTGCTTTCCCTCCTATGGGAAAGAACAGTCCTGCTTCTCCAGGCGCCCATGGGTGAGATTGGGATTCCACCTCCAATATTCCTTAAATCAAAAGACTGCTCCCAGACAAAATCTGCCATTGCTGACAAGTGTGGCTGGCCTTGGCCTAGTGAGGCTCTCACCTGCCTTCCAACACTGGGGCTCCATGCTTTCCTTCCTATGGAAAAGAACTGTCCTTCTCAGCCAGGTGCCCATGGCCACAATTGGGGTTCCTCCTCCAACATTGCCTACTGTGAGAGACTGGAGCAGATTGGCTCAAAACATTTCATGTGTGAGGGAGGAAAGGGCAGGTCCAGCCTTGCCCTGCCCTGGAAGCCCCAGTGTTATGTTTGTCCAATTATCCAATCACAAATGAAAACCAAAAAGAATTAATTGTAGCAGCAATTTTAATGAAGTAGTTTAGAATATATAAAATTTAATACACTCAAAATATTGACAATATATTTCGGTTAAAATGAGGAATAATCTGGCTCTGATAATAATGCATAAGTAAGAAAATTACCGTGGGGTACGGAGTGCAAGGGCTTTGGGACCCCTGCCACCTCACGGACAAGGTCATCAAGTTACAATTCCCCTTTTTATGCTGTGTGCCATCACCATCTCCTCCCATTTTCGATTTGTCACATTCCTATTTCCACCCTCATCATCCTCTTCATACCACATGTGCCACCATTCCTTTTAAGTGCTCGCAGCACTCTTTGGGGGTCATCTGAGGAAGGCTTCTCCTCTTCCTCAGGTTTTCCTTTGTTTCACCTTTGGATTACACATGCGCACCAAGCTGGTATAGTATGAGCCAAAACTAACATTATATGAGCCAATGCCATGTTCTAACATTAAAGCAATAAAATCTCATAACATTAACATGTTCCTGATTTCCACCCAAGTTTTCCCTCCCTTTCAGATAAATTTAGTAATAGTTATCTCTTACTCCTTCCTGTCCTGAACATCTGCAGGAGATGGGGGGGGGGGGGGGGGGGAGCGGACCCCTCCCCTCCCTTCTTCCTGGAATTTCACTTTTTAACCATTTTGTTATCACCAAATAATAATCACTGTATCAATATCGATTACTGTTTCAATTTTGTCAGCACGAATCACACCTATTTATCACAATTAGATATTAGGAAAAAGCTTCTACTGAAAAAGTGATAAAGTACTGGAATTGTCTGCCCTGGCAGGTGGGGGAGTCACCATCCCTGGATGTGTTTACCAAAAGACTGCATATAGTACTGAGTGCCATGGTCTAGTTGAGATGGTGTTAGGGCATGCGTTGGACTTGATGATCTTAAAACTCTCTTCCAGCCTTGTGATTCTGTGATTCTGTGCTTGTGTGACATCACAGACCAGGTTGTGACACCATACAGTAGGCTATGACATCGCTGGTTTACTATGTGACATCACAGAGCAGGCTGTGACATCACAGTGTGGCAGCATGACATAACAGAGCAAGCTGTGAGGTCACAGAGTGTACTGTGACATTACAGGGTGGCTGTGTTACATCACGGAAGGTGTTGTGACATTGCAGGCTGGTTCTGTGAGCCCACAGAGGTGCTGTTGGACATGCTAAGTGAGTTTGACATCAGGATGTGACATGACAGAGCAGGCTGTGACATTCATTGGCTGGTTGTGTGACACCATAGAACAGGTTGCGATGTCACAAAGTGGGCTGTGACATCCCAGGATGGCTGTGTGACATCACAGAACAGGCTGTGAGGCCACAGAGAAGACTCTGCCCTCGTAGATAAGGGCTCTGTGCCATCACAGAGAAGCTGTGTGATGTCACAGAGAAGGCTGAGACATGACAGAGTGGGTTGTGACATCACAGAGCTGCCTGTGAAATCCCAGAGTGTGGGAGGACAGATTGTCAAGAGAACAGAGATAGTGCTGAAGGCTATCTTGCTCCTGACAAATTGCAGCTGGACTAATTTTCAAAGAGTGGGAAAAGCCTTGCCCTTAAAGGATGTGTTTTACAAAGGGTGGGTTTATAAAGGAGTGGGTTAGCTGGCCGAGAATCAACTGCAGTCTGCAGGCTATGCTGTGGGGAAAAAGAGCTGAGCAGTTGTGTGAGGGGCAGCAAAGGGAAGATGTTGTGTGAGGGAGAGACAGGCTCATGTGGTTGTGCAAGGGACAGGAAAGAGTTAGCTGGTGCCACAGAAGGAAGAGAGGAGTCAGAAGGCTGCATGGAGTTGCCTGAGGGTAGTCTACAGACAGAAAGGTTTGTGAGTTTTTAGATAATAAGGGGCTGGCGCTTGGGTCATGACCCAAAGTCACACATGGGGGAAGGACCCAGGAAGACCAAGGGGTATTTAAAGCTGCCCATGAGGCAAGCACACATCTTGACCCTACCTCCTCTTGGAATTTCTATCTGAACACTCCTGGAATCCAGGAGTTGGTAGCTGTGTGTGTGCCTCTCTGTATCTTTTTTGTCTTTCTCCCTTTCTGTGTCTTCTTCTTCTGTTTCTGTGCTCCTGCAAAATTTGATTAACATTAAATGGAACAGGCTTAGATTTTGTGCAGTTGAAGGAGCCAAGTCAATGCTTTGAGAAGTGTTTTTGTTGATTGAATGTCTGTCATAGTTTGACATGAGAAGAATTTTAAAAAGTAATACAAAACTTGTTGTATAACTGACAATCTGTTAAACCACTGAGATGCTGAACACGCCTCTGTGAAACACAGATGTTAAAGATGAAAAACCCAGGAACCTCCTCTTTCTTATCCAGTCAACAAAAATAGCAGGCCCCTGCCCCCATCCCAAACAAACCAAACCAAACCAAACCAAACCAAACCAAACCAAACCAAACCAAACCAAACCAAACCAAACAAAACCAAACCAAACCAAGCAACCCTGCCTTGGGCTGAGCCCCTTCCCTGCTCCCCAGGCTGCCCCCCTCCCATCTGCCCCATTCTAACCAAACCAAACCCCAACAACTTCCAAACAGGAAAACAAAAGAGGCTACAAAACCCCAAGCAGAACAAAGCTAGCCACAGCTATTCAAATCTTACCATTAAGTCCTCTCCCCCCAACACAACTCAAACCAAAAACCCCTACAATCTACAACCCACCAAAAATAACCCTACAACTAAAATTAAACACAAAAAACCCCCAAACCAAACAGAAAACCAATCCTAACACGGCCCAACCACAACTTCCAGGACAACTTACTGGCTGGTCAAGTGTTAACCCTTTCAATACTTTAATCCTCCCTCAATTAAAGAAAAACAAAATACAAGCATATAAAAAACAGCGTAAAACCATCAAAGGTCATGAAGAAGAAATTTAATCCCCCAAAAAAAAGAAAAAGTTACCTTATTTTTAAAACTAAAATTCTCTTGTAAACTCTAAAGAAAAAAGTTTTTTCATTATAACACATAAAACTATAAAATATTAAAAATATTCAAAATAATAACTAACTAGAAGTTTCAGATTTTGTTTCTTTACATTGATTGTAAAGAAAAGTTGTAAAGAAAAAATAAGTGTTTTAAAGAGTTCATTTTAATACTTACTACCTTTTTTCTTTTAATTACTTTTAATAAAATTTTCTTTATACCCTTTTAAAATGTTAAGCCTGCTTTACCTTTGTTGTAATCCTATCTCACAAGGAAATAAATATTTAAATAATTAACCAACAAGAAAACCTGTCGGGTCTCACCCCTGGATTGGGGTGACCCCAAAAGATGGAAAAATCTCTCCTCCAACCCGTGCCTTCAAAGAAAGTCTCAGTAGTCCTCTGTTGTCCGGTCTCAAGGTAGTTTAATGTAGGTTATCTAAAGATTTTTTTCCTGAACTGCTGTGGCCCGTTCAGCAGCTCAGACAAAGGCACTCTGCCCTCCCAGGGGGCTGGTGCCATCTTTTATATCATAAATTACGTACTACATGTTTATGCTTTCTCTCCAATACCTACTATCTATATTGAATGGTGACTTTCTACTCTAAACCAATCTGTGAGTGCCAACATCACCAAAGACATGGAGGCTAGGAAGGAGAAAGAAAGAGGACAGGGCACACCCAAATCCCTCCATCTTAGAATCCCTGACCCCCATGTACAAAACTTGGACCCCTGCGTTCAAGGCTTAAAACCCCCCTGTACAGCACTCAGAAATCCTACCCTTTACTTCGTGACTACTTCTACTACAATACCTAAACTTTTGTGACTTCTTGTTCTTCCTGCAAAGTTGGTAAATTGTTCCACGGGTCAGATTCAAAGCCACAGGGGTCTCTGGCTGCATGCCAGGGTCTCAGATGCTTTTGACCTGGGTCTGGAACATCCAAGAATGTCTAAGGGACATTCTGGGTTCCAACAATCTTCGTCTAAATCTTCCTGTTCGGAAATCCCTTGGAGATGGGGGACATGTCAGATGCTGCTGGGACATCCCAGAGAGCTGAGGGAAGAGCTGTGATGGTTATTAAACTGTTCCAATGTTCAACTTGTGCTTGTTGGTAAGAAACCTTTCTGTGCCTCTGAGGGTCACCAGTCCCTGAGCCCAAAGGACACAAACCTGATGAGCTGTGGCTCCCACTGCAGGGGCACTTGGACCTTGGCTCTGCACAGGAGAGCTCTTCATCCACTTTCTCTCTTTTCCTCCCTCTGGGCATGGAGGGAGCTCCTGACTGCAGCCTGTGACTCGAGTGTGCAAAGAGTTAATCTGGGCAGCATCGGGGCAGGGAGGGTTTGGGGGCACCTTGGGATCTGTGCTGGGCACAGAAGGTGTTTTCCATTGCTCTGAGACTGTCTGCTGTGGAAAGGGGATTTCATATCCCAGCAGAAGAATGACTTTTGCATTTGATGGAGCTGTGCCTTGCCTTGGCTTTGTTGGCTGACAAGAAATGACCATCCCTCTGTGTCTCGGGCAGCTCCTTCTGCAAGGAAAGCAGGTGGGAGTTGGAGCCAAGGAGCTGAAAGCTGCAGGTGCAGCCTGGGCTGGAGGGAGCTCAGATGTGCACAAGGCTGCTCTGAGTGCCAGGCCTTGGATGGGGGAAATGGTGGGGTGGGGGTAGGGACAGAGTCTGATGGATTGTCAGCCATGAAGAGTCTTGATTTTCACATCTACTCAAACTGCATGAGGAGGTACTTGGATTCAGTGTCAATTGGAGATTGCACATATCAATGAATTAATAGGAAAAAAAACCTAAACAGGACATAAATAAATAATTTCTCACTGTGTTTTTAAATAGAATATATTCACTTTGAATACACTGCTGGAATCTGTAGTGTATTCTGTAATCTGTCTAATTAACCACAAAAGATTTGAAATCTTAAATTATCCCCAGAGGCTTGGCTTGTTCAGGTGTTTGGATGTTAATGAGCCCTGGGACACTGAATTCCTGCACTGAAGAGCTGCAGGCTGAACAAGCCTCTGGAGCAGTACAATTCAGCAGCAGCCTCCAAGTTGCTGAGGATGTCAGCAGCCCCCACTGAGGCCATCCCTGGCCAGAGCCCGTGGGGGAATGGGCAGACAAGGAGAGCGTCCCTGGGGCTGGGGCAGCACAACTCAGAGGCACCAGCGGCTGCAGCTGGGAAATGGAGTGTGGAATGGGGCTGGGAGAGCCCTGCCTGGGCTGTGCCAAGCAGGACACACAAGCCCTGACCCCCATCCATTAAAAAACCCTCTCAATTAAACATTTAAACGGACTCACAATTGTTTGTGATCTCTTAGTTGGATGTACTGGAGAAATATCATCAAGCTATTCTCTGGAGCTCAAAACAACAAAACAACCTTCACTGGGAACTTTAGAAAATCAGAGAAACTTTGGCAAAAGGTTTTATTATGATATTGTAGAGGTTTTTGTTTTGGTTAATTTATGATTTTTCTAATTTTGAGATTTCTTAAATAATGTATTGATGAGTGTGGTGGGTTTTATTGTTGGTTAATTATTTATGTATTTATTTTGTTGTGAGATAGGATTCAGAGAAAGATAAAATAGGCTTAAAATTTTAAATGGGTATAAAGAAAGTTTTATTAAAAGTAAATAAACGGAAAAAGGTAGGAAGAATTAAAATGAACTCTTTAGAACACTTTTTTTTCTGTACAGCTTTTTTTTTTTTTTTTTTACTGACAATGTAAAGAACCTAAACCTAAAATTTCTAGTTAGTTTACTATTTCTAGAATAGTCTTTTTTAGTTTACTTAGGGAGAGAAGTTTTTCTTGCTAAGGTTGTGGAGATTTTTTTAGAAAAGGAAAAATAGGTTTTTTGTGGTTCTTACTTTAGTCATGGATAACAGTTGTCTGGAGAACTTTCTTTTTGTGAAGTTATTTTCATTGCTACAAGCTTTTTTTACAGCTTGTTGATGGGCCATGTCAACTTATGGGGTATTGTTTTAAAGATGAGTTCATTAAAGGTGAAAGTTTTTATTATTTACTTTTAAAATGATTTTTATCTCTCAAAATAGAGCCCTTCTCTTGGGGGTACTGGGTTACTTTTTTTTCTGTTTAAAATTTTAGTGAAATTACTGTTATTTTAATTTTTTCTTTTGTTTTGGTGGGTTTTTTGATATTAATTTGAATCTTTTTTAGTTTTTTTTACTTTTATGTGTTATAATGAAAAAGAGTTTTTTCTTTATAATTTAAAGGAGGATATTAGTTTTAAGAGTAAGGTTATTTTTCTTCTTTTTTTAGGGGGATTTAATTTTATCTTTACTGACTTTGATGGTTTTATGTTGGTTTTTAATATGCTTGTATTTTGTTTTTCTTTAACTCATGGGAGGATTGAAGTATTGCAAGGGGTAACACCTGACCCACCAGTAACTTGTGGTGGAAGTTGTGATTGGGTTGTGTTAGGATTGGTTTTATGGTTGGTTTTTTGGGTTTTTGTGTTTAATTTTAGTTGTAGGGTTATTTTGTGGGGGTTGTAGGTTGTAGGGGTTTTTGGTTTGAGTTGTGTTGGGGGGAGGGGACTTGATGGTAAGATTTTAATAGCTGTGTCTAGCTTTGTTCTGGTTGGGGTTTTGTAGCCTCTTTTGTTTTCCTGTTTGGTAGTTGTTGGGGTTTGGTTTGGTTAGAATGGGGCCGATGGGAGGGGGGCAGCATGGGGAGGGGGGAAGGGGCTCAGCCCAAGGCAGGGGGTTGCTTGGTTTGGTTTGGTTGAGATGGGGGCCGGAGACCGCTGCTTCTTTGTTGACTGGAGAAGAAAGAGGAGGTTCCTGGGATTTTTCATCTTCAACATCTGTGTTTCACAGAGGCGTGTTCAGCATCTCAGTGGTTTAACAGATTGTCAGTTACACAACAAGTTTTGTATTACTTTTTTAATACTTCTCATGTAAAACTACAACAGACATTCAATCAACAAAAACCACTTCTCAAAGCATTGACTTGGCCCATTCAACTGCACAAACACTAAGCCTGTTCAGTGTAATGTTAATCAAAATTTGCAGGAGCACAGAAACAGAAGAAGACACAGAAAGAGAGAAAGACAAAAAAGATAGAGAGCTGCACACACACAGCTGCCACATCCTGGATTCCAGAGGTGTTCAGATAGAAATTCCAAGAGGAGGTAGGGTCAAGATGTGTGCTTGCCTCCTGGTCAGCCTTCAATACCCCGTGGTCTTGCTGGGTCTGTCCCCCATGTGTGACTTTGGGTCATGACCCAAGCGCCAGCTCCTTATTATCTAAAAACTCTCAAACCTTTCTGTCTGTAGACTACCCTCAGGCAACTCCATGCAACCTTCTGACTCCTTCTCTCTTCCTTCTGTGGCACCAGCTAACTCTTTCCTGCCCATTGCACAACCACATGAGCCTGTCTCTCCCTCACACGACATCTTCCCTTTGCTGCCCCTCACACAACTGCTCAGCTCTTTTTCCCCACAGCACAGCCTGCAGACTGCAGTTGATTCTCGGCCAGCTAACCCACTCCTTTATAAACCCACTCTTTGGAAAACACATCCTATTAAGGGCAAGGCTTTTCCCACTCTTTCGGAATTAGTTTAGCTGCAATAATCAGGAGCAAGATAGCCTTCAGCACAATCTCTGTTCTCCTTACAATCTGTCCTCCCACACTCTGTGATTTCACAGGCAGCTCGGTGATGTCACAACCCACTCTGTCATGTCTCAGCCTTCTCTGTGACATCACACAGCTTCCCTGTGATGGCACAGAGCCCTTATCTACGATGCCAGAGTCTTCTCTGTGGCCTCACAGCCTGTTCTGTGATGTCACACAGCCATCCTGTGATGTCACAGCCCACTTGGTGACATCACAACCTGTTCTATGGTGTCACACAACCAGCCAATGAATGTCACAGCTAGCTCTGTGATGTCATACTGCCACACTGTGATGTCACAGCCTGCTCTGTGATGTAACATAATAAACCAGTGATGTCAGAGCCTACTGTATGGTGTCACAACCTGGTCTGTGATGCCCGCAAGCACAGAATCACAGAGTCACAAGGCTAGAAGAGACTTTTAAGATCATCAAGTCCAACGCATGCCCACACACCATCTCAACTAGACCATGGCACTCAGTACTATATCCAGTCTTTTTGTAAACACATCCAGGGATGGTGACTCCCCCACCTCCCAGGGCAGACAATTCCAGTACTTTATCACTTTTCCAGTAAAAGCTTTTTCCTAATATCTAATTGGGATAAATAGGGGTGATTCGTGCTGACAAAATTGAAACAGTAATTGATATTGATACAGTAATTATTATTTGGCAATAACAAAACGGTTAAAAAGTGAAATGCCAAGAAGAAGGGAGGGGAGGGGTCCGCTCCCCCCCTTTCTCCTGCAGATGTTCAGGACAAGAAGGAGTAAGAGATAACTATTACTAAATTTATCAGAAAGAGAGGGAAAACTTTGGTGGAAATCAGGAACATGTTAATGTTATGAGATTTATTGCTTTAATGTTAGAACATGGCATTGGCTCATATAATGTTAGTTTTGGCTCATATTATACCAGCTTGGTGTGCATGTGTAATCCAAAGGTGAAATAAAGGAAAACCTGAGGAAGAGGAGAAGCCTTCCTCAGATGACCCCCAAAGAGTGGTGTGACCACCTAAAAGGGGTGGTGGCGCATGCGGGATGAAGATGATGATGAGGGTGGAAATACGAATGTGACAAATTGAAAATGGGAGGAGATGGTGATGGCACACAGCATAAAAAGGGGAATTGTAACTTGATGACCTTGTACGTGAGGTGGCAGGGGTCCCAAAGCCCTTGCACTCCATACCCCACAGTAATTTTCTAATTTATGCGTTATTATCAGAACCAGATTATTCCTCATTTTATGCAAATTATATTGTCAATATTTTGAGTGTATTCAATGTTATATATTCTAAACTACTTCATTAAAATTGCAGCTACATTTAATTCTGTTTGGTTTTTATTTGTGATTGGATAATTGGGCAAACATAACACAGGGGTTCCAGGGCAGGGCAAGGCTGGAACTGCCCCTTCCTCCCCCACACATGAAATGTTTTGAGCCAGCAATCTGCTCCAGTCTCTCACAGTAGGCAATGTTGGAGGTGGAACCCCAATTGTGGCCATGGGCACCTGGCTGAGAAGGACAGTTCTTTTCCATAGGAAGGAAAGCACGGAGCCCCAGTGTTTGGAAGGCAGGTGAGAGCCTCACTAGTCCAAGGCCAGCCAGACTTGTCAGCAATGGCAGATTTTGTCTGGGAGCAGTCTTTCATTTCAAGGAATTTTGGAGGTGGAATCCCAATCTCACCCATAGGTGCCTGGAGAATCAGGACTGTTCTTTCCCATAGGAGGGAAAGCACAGAGCCTTCCCCAATGTTTTGGAGACAGATGGGAAATTACCCTTATGAAACCACTGGCAGCCAGACTTGTCCTGGCAATATTCCTATTGGAATAATCCCTGAAAATAAAGAAATTGGGAGGTGAAATCCCAATTCTGACCATGGGTGCCTGGAGGAGAAGGAGAGTTCTTTTCCATAGCAAGGAAAGCATGGAGCCCCAGAATTTCAGCAGCAGATGAGAAGAGATCCTCAACATGCCAAGGTCAGCTGGACCAGTCAGGCATTCCAGGGGAGGCGAAACCAGCCAGACCTGTTCTGTGTTCCCTTGGTTTTATGGGGCCCCATAGTGTCCCAATGGTGCCTGGATTAGAAGAAGACCTGCAGTGTCACAATGGACCCTTGTTTCAATGGTGTCCACAATGTCAAAGTGGCCTTAAGTTTTCAAAAGGTCTCCTTTGGGTGCCCAGTGTCACAATGGCCCACTGATGACACGAGGCCCCGCAATGTCACAATGGACCTTTGGCTCCATGGGGTCTCGCAGTGTCACAATGGTCTCCGCAGGCTCCACAGTATCACAATGGACCATTGATTACAGGTGGCCTCTCTTTTTCACCATAGACCTTTGGTTCCATGCAGCCCTGCTGTGTCACAATGAACCCTTGCTTCAATGGGGTTCCACAATGTCACAATGGCCCGTAGGTTCCATGACACACCAAAGTGTCATCATGGCCTCCACGGTTCCATGAGGTCCTGCGGTGTCACAATGGACCCATGGTTTGATGGGGCCTCTCAGTGTCACAATGATCCCTACATTCCATGGAGCCACACAGCATCAGTAGGGTCCCTGTGGTTCCATGAGGCCCAGCAATGTCACAGTGCTCTCCATGATTCCATGAGGCCCCACAGTGTCACAATGGTCCCTTGGTCTCACAGGGCCCCACAGTGTCACAATGGTCCCTTGGCTCCATGGGCCCTGTGCTGCTGCATTCCCCCCTCCCCTTCTCAGGCCGCCCTGCCAGCTGAGAAATGCTCCTTGGGCCTCGGCCTTGGCCAGCAGCCCCTGGGCTCAGCTCCTCTGCAGCTCATCACAAACACTGGCTGCCCCAGGCACTGCTGCTGCCCAAGGAGCTCCTGCTTTCTGTAGGAGCAGCCCTGGGAACTGGTTTTGTTCCCTCAGTGCCACAACATCCCTGTTCTCACACTGCCAAAGAAAGCTGTTGATGCCGAGTGCGGCCAGGATGAGCCATTGCTGGGACTGAAGCCCCTCTCTTGGGGCCCTACAAACAGCTCCAAAAGGAGCCCCTTGGAGCTCTCCTGGGCCAGCGACTCCCTCTGAGTGGGGCCTCTCCCAGCCGGGAACTCTCCCGTTTGCTGCACTCGGGGATCCCCAATTAATGACGGATCCCTGGGTCGGTCCCCCCACTCTTCCAGGCTCAACCCTTTGCCCACTGGAGCATTTCCCTGCCCTCAGGGGATTTCTCACAGGCCCCTTGCACTGGCTCTTTGTGTCTGTGTGCACACAGGAGTGCCTGTGCTGGGGAAATGTGGCAGAAATGCTGCTCTCTGAGGGGCTTGACTGACAAGGATATTGGAATCAGTCAGGCCTGTAAGTAAAGTTATGAGGTCTAAGCTAAGTTAAATGCTTCTAAGAGTTGTTCTTTTGCTAAGGTATTATGTCTAATATAAATTATAAGCCAAGTTGAGTATTGTTAAGTGTTATTCGACTGTTAAATCATTGAGTCATAGGTTGTAAGTTGGGTTAAATGCTGTGATAGTGCAGTCCTTTTGCTAAATTGTGAGGTTTAAGGCAGAAGTTAAGGTTAAGGTATAAGTCAAATCCTGTTAACTTTGACCTCTGTTTACCTTTTGGGCCATATTCCTTTTATCCTTTCCTCACTGTCCTTTTGTCACACACACACACAGGGACAGTTCTCGGTTCTCGTGGAACATCCTCTGGGGGAGGCTGTGGCACTGGGGGTGGGGGGACCCGGGGGGACAGGGGACCCCTCTGTGCATGAGCAGCGTTGGACTGCTCTGGGGGAAACTGTGAGGGGGGGCTGGGTCAGAGTGACCTCCCCAGTGACCTCACACAGCCCCTGTGATGTCACACAGTGCGGGTTGCTGTCTCTTCTTGGGCCGGTGCCGCCAGGGTACCTTCAGCACTGAGAGCGTCTCCTCTTCAGAGCCACTCAGTAACTCCTACGGCACACCTTCCGCCCAAGCCCAGATGGAGTAATCAAAGTCGCCACACCAGAGAAAGAGACGAGAGGACTTCTTGCTTGCTGAATCCAGAAGGGTTTATTTGGGGAAAAACTCTGAGGGTAGGCAGGACACAACCACAACTGAAGGGGAGCAGAGGCAAGAAGCCCTGAGCCTGGGAGGGGTCAGGGTATATAACCAAGGGGAAGGTAGGAGGGGTTTGGGGAGGAGTCAAGGCAGGGTGACCTAACTGGGACCAATGGGAGAGGAAGGTAGGAGTGGCCTTGAAGGGGAGCCAATGGAGAACCGAGAAAAGCAGAACTTTCTAGAACAGGAGAGTGGGGAGAAGATGACTGACACTTTCACTCTGCCTGGGAGCATGAGGCATGATGGGAGCTTGTATCAGTCTCTCAAACACTGGTAGTTTCCCATGGCACTGCCATGCCTGACTCCCCCTGGCCACCTCTCACAACACAGCCCCGGTGATGTCACAGAGCCAACTCTGGGATGCCACCCCGTAATGTCATGCAGCTGCACTGCGATGTTACAGAAGACTCCCTAATGTCAGAAAGTCCTCCTGTGATGTCACTGTCTGTTCTGTGATGCCACAGCATGCTCTATGATGTTACACAGCCACCCGGTGATGTCACAAAGCGACTCTGTGATGTCACAAAGTCACCCTGTGATGTTATAGTCTGGCCTGTGATGTCACAACCCACTCTCTGATGGCAGGATCGGCTCTATGGACTCACAACCTATTCTATGATGTCACAGACAGCTCTGGGATGTCACAACCCCCTCAGTGATGACACAAAACCCTCTCTGTGATGTCATACTGCCACTCTGTATTGTATTGTCAGCACACACTTTGACCTCACAGCTGTCCCTATGATGTCATACAGCCATGCCATGATGTCACAGCCTGCTCTGTGATGTCACAGAATCCCCTCTGTGATGCTGTAGCTGCTTGATGAACTCAAACAACAAACTCTGGGATGTCATAGCCCAACCTGTGACCTCACACAGCCCACTCTGGGCTGTCACACAGCCCCTTGCTGACATCACAGCTGCTCTGTGCCTCTATGACACAGCCACAGAGGTGCTGCTGTGACACAGCCCCCTCTGGGACATGCCACAGCCCCTGCCAGTGCTGAGCCCCTGGGAGCTCTGTCTGTGCCCTGCTCGTGTCCCTGAGCTGCCCTGGCAGTGCCCCAGCCCTGCTGGGCTGTGCACAGGAGCTGCTCCTGGCCAGAGCTGTCTCTCTGCAGCGCTGCCCTTGCCAGGAGCTGCCTCTGGGCCAGGAGCCCGGCCCAGCTCAGCAGCACAGACACAGCAAAGGACTTTAATGACCCTCTGGGGCTTTGGTGCTCTTTGCATCACACTCAGTCCCTCAGTGAGGCCTCAAAAAACTTCTCAAAAGTTAAAAATATATTGAAACACAGAAGTTTCTCATACTTTAAATAGATCTTTCTGAGGGACAGGACTGAAAAAGTGTCCCCAGGTTCCATGTAGAGCAGAACACTGGAGGCAGTGATGACAGGTGGGGACGAGCAAGGGAAAGGTGTCTCTGATGCTGAGCAAACCTTTGCCTCTGTCCCTGCAGGCTGTTGTCATCCCCTGGCTGCCCCACCTGGCTGGCCCCTTCCTTTGCTGACAGCTCTGCCTCCTGCTGCCTCTGCCTGCCCACACAAAGCCTTGGGCTGCTCCAGGCTCCTTCTGGGGCACGTGCTGCACCTCAGCCCTGCCCTGGCAGGGAAATTCCTTTCTCCTGGTGTCCAGTCTGTGCCTCCCCAGCTGCCCTTGGTGCCATTGTTCCCTTCTCATGCTTATATCCTCTAGGAAGAAAAGCTCCAGCCTCTCTGAAACCACCCTTCAATCCCTGCCAGGCTACTCCTGTTCTGTCCTCAGTCTCCACACCACTGAGCCCAGAGCTCTCAGCCTCTACCTGCTGGTTATGGGATGAGGCCTCCAAACCCCATCTTGGGAGATTTTTGGTTCCTTTCTAGGGTCTGTGAAAATGGGAAAATTGTGTTCAAATTTATTTTCTCCCAAATCTTGCAGTGACAGTACAAGGGTCAATGCCTTTAAACTGAATGAGGGTGGATTTACATTTGTTGGAAGTAGGAAACATTTTACAGTGATGAGAGTGGCACAAAATGGCAACTGTTTTTCTAGAGAAGTGGATGCCCCATCCCAGGAATGCTCCAAGATCAGGAGCTTTGTGCAGCCTGACACAGTGAAACCCCCTCCCCTCCCCAAGGATAGAATTCCTGTTGTGTGGGTCTCTGATGTGCTGGGTGCCCTCACAGCGCTTCTGGCCAGAATGTCTGCTGAGGGCCAGCCAGGCTGCTGCAGGGGCAGTGACCTCACAGCCATCAGCATGGCAGCCCTGTCCCTGGGCCTGGCTCTCCCCTTTCCTCGGGCCCTGCCTTGTCTCTGCTGGCATGAAGAGTTTTGTCATTGATACCTTGTCCCCAAGGTGCTGGCGCCAATGGCTTCCCAGCCAGGCTCCTGGAGCACAAGGGGCTTTTCAGAGCCCAGCCAGAAATGAGCCCTGAGGCAGCAGCTCTGCAGTGGTGGCCAGCAGGCCGGGCTGCCAAGGGAGGCTTCTGGCCATGCCCTGCAAGCAGCTGCTGCTGCCAAGGTGCCTTTGGTGCCTCAGGCTCTCCCTGGCACAGCTCCCAGCATGGCACTCTGCCCTTGTGTCCGAGCCCTTCCCTGTGCTGGGGCTGGCCTGGGGCTTTTCCTGCAGCGGGACCTGCCCTGCTCATGGCACAGGAAAGGCAGTTCCTGCTGCAGCAGGAGGCGCTGCCTGCAATGGGCTCCAACAACTCCAGCAAGGCCCTGGTGACTTTGAAATTGCTCCCTAGAGCAGAATATTCTAATAATTGTTACAGCTCCTGTACTGTGGAGTAAATAATGCTGGTTAAGATCTTTTTGTCTAATCATGATCAGAATCATTCAGAGCTGTATTTATATAAATCTATCTGCTATTCCATCATTAACCCTGTGGGACAAATTGCATTAGGGTTATATTCCACCTGTCCAATCTTTTACTCCTTTGACAAAGCCTGAGGCTGGGATTGGATCCAGCCGCTGCCAGTCTCTTCTCTTAAAGGAAGTTTAGAAGTCTAGGGATCCTGCGGGGATTCGAGGATCCCTGGTGGCTGTTGGGTGTCATTTCTCCACCTCATGACTCAGCAGGAGTTTCTGTAATAAAGAAATAAAGCTTTTGCCTGAAGCTCCCACTCTGCCCATGACAGGAACCCCTGTGAGTGTCTGGGACATCCCGGCTCTTGGGCAGCCTGGGGAATCCTGGGATGTCACCATGGAGCCCCCATGAGTGCCTGTGACAGATCGGTGCCTGAGCAGCCCAAGGTCCCCTGGGATGTCACCATGGAATGGCTGTGACTGCCTCTGAGCACACAGCTCTTTACCATCCCCAGAAACCCCTGGGAGGGCTCCATGGACCTGCTGTCTCTGCCTGTGACATTCCAGCTCCTGAACAGCCTGGAGACTCTTGGAATGTCCCCATGGAACCCCTCTGAGGGCCTGTGACAAATCTGATTTTTAGCAGGCAACCATCCTTGGCCCCTGTTGCTGTGGTCAGTTTCCATGGCAACCATCACCAGCCCCCTGTTGCTATGCTCAGTTTCCATGGCAACCATCACCAGCCCCTGTTGCTGTGCTCAGTCCCTCGGCAGCTCCATGGAGACCCCATGCCAGAGGTGGTTGCCATGGACACCAGCTCAGGCCTGCAGCCAGAGCCCGTTGCCATGGCAACCATTGCCAGTCCCATCCCCAGGGTCACGGGATCCCAGATCCACAGAATTGGCTGAGCTGGGAGGGACCCATCAGCATCCTCGAGTCCAACTGCTGGCCCTGCCCAGGACACCCCAACAATGCCAGCCTGGGCCCGGCAGCGCTGTCCAAACGCTGCTGGAGCTCAGAGAGCCCTGGAGCTGTGACCCTTCCCTGGGGAGCCTGGGCAGGGCCCCAGCAGCCTCTGGGGAAAAACCTTTTCCTGAGATCCACCTTAAGCCTGCCCCGACTCAACTGCAGCCGTTCCCTCCAGTGCTGTCCCTGGACACCAGAGGGAAGAGGTTCCCACAGCCCCAGCCAGGGACCCGCTCCCAAGGCTGCTGCCATGGCCACCAGGGCTGGGACCAGCTGGGATGCTCGGTTTCCTTGGGCCAGGGTTTTAGGAAGGGGATTCCCCAATTTCCTGCTCCCACTAAAACCGTGCTGCTGCTCGCTGCCCTCCCACCTTCCATGGAAAGCACAAAAGACAAAGATACCAGGGTGGGATAAGAACAATTTATTGGGAACAGCAACAAGATAAGGAACAAACTGGAACACAAACAATATTAATCACAGAAGGGATGGGAAAAAGGATTTAAAGGGAAAACTATAACACAGCTGCCTGGCTCTTCCTGGCCACATAATTCCCCCTGCCTGGAAAGAACACCCTTCTCCTTGGGGAGAGAGAGTCCCTTTCCTGCCCCTGACAATGACCTGAGGTGAGAGCAAATGTAATGACACAGCCATGGCCAGATCCTCATGTTCATAAATCCCCCATCATGTCATTGTAAGGGGCAGGAAAAGGGACAGGTGTCTTCCCAGCATGGATCACAGGGAACATGGATCACCAGGGCTCTTCCTAATATGGGTCCTCCAGTGGGGGATCGAGGTGGGCATGAAGCTGTTCCTGCAGTTGGGGCACTGGCAGGAGTTCCCTTGCTGGTGACTCCATTGGTGTTTGGTCAAGTCAGAGCTCTGGGTGAAGCTCTTCCCACACTGGGGACACTCGTCGGGCCTCTCCCCAGTGCGGATGCGCCGGTGGGTGATGAGGGTGAAGTTGTGCTTGAAGCCCTTCATGCAGTCAGGGCAGTGGAAGGGCCTCTCCTCGGTGGGAATCTGCTGGTGCCGGAGGAAATCGCAGCTGGTGTGAAACCTCTTTGAACTAAGAACACTCGTAGGGCGTCTCCCCAGTGTGGATGCGTTGGTGGGTCAAAAGGGTGTATCTGTAGCTGAAGCCCTTCCCACATTCCCCACACTCGTAGGGCCGCTCCACGGTGTGGATCATCTGGTGGCGGATCAGGGTGCTGCTCTGCCTGAAGATCTTTCCACACTCCAAGCACTTGTAGGGCTTCTTCCCATCATGAAGCTGCTCATGGACCACCAGCTCCAAGCTCTGGCTGAAGCTCTGTCCACCTTCCTGGCACAGGCTGGGTCTATTCTCCTCAGAGCACCCTGGGCTGGCTTTGGAGCCCCTCACCCTGTGGGATCTCTGTGGCTTTTCTTCCCCATTGGATTCCTGCACCGTGGAGTCGCTCAAAACAGCCCCTTCCATGAGGTTCTGCTGCGGGGATTTGTCCTCCCTGGTCTCCATCCTCAGCTCCTTGTCTGGGGGAGGAAGGACAAGGAGAGGATGGGATTTGCCTCCATGCCACAGGGAAGGGGAAGGAGATCCTCCCAGGGCATCCCCAGCAGGGCGGCGTTGGCAGCAGGGTTGTCCTGCAGCCGGGGGCCATGCTGGGCTGGGAGATGGAGCAGGAGAGAGGGGGAAAGGGGCACTGACTTCCTCCTTACCTGCCTCGGTGTTCCACAGCGTCTTTGTCTTCCCCACAACTTCCTCCTCCATCTGGTTAAGGTTTGGGAATGGGAAATCCTATTTTGGGAGGAAAACAAGGGATGAGTACATTGAGTTTTGTATTGGTTTGAAGGCAAACCTGGGGGAGAGTCTAAGACAGAATTACATTTAACAAGAAAATTAAGATCAAGGCAATGAGACAGAAACACTGCCTGAAACTGACAGAGTCAGGATCTAACCTGACACCCTCTTGGTCAGGGTGGTGGTAGCAGTCTGATCAAATGGTGGCTGCAGTCCTGTTGGAGTGATGAACGTGATTCTGTCCAAGCAGTGATCCTGTAGAAGGGTCTGGTCTTCCTCTGAAGGTCCAGTGCTGGTTATGGAGCTCTTGTCCTCTGGGAATCCAGTGGGCGAGGTGCTCCTGGTGTTGCAAGGCTCAGCTTATATCCAGGTAGGAATGCTTGGTTCCTCCCCCTGGGCGGAGCATCCCACAATGGGATGATGGAATTTGATCAGTCCTGCAGTGACACTCCATGGCCCATTAACAGGAGAGAGCCCCTGGAGGGCGTTATCAGGGCTGAGTCATGGGAGAGATCAAGAGCACTGCCCCGCCTGTTTATAGCAGTTTATGAAGATGGTGATTGCAAACGTGCTTTTGGTAACATCTTACATTGCAACCTGAAACAGCGGGGCAATCCCTGCTTGGGGGGTGAACACCACCGCCCTTACCCAAACTGGCTCAGGTGTAAAACCCCCACCCCGGGAAGGCCACACAATGTCACAATGTCACACTTGCCCTGACCCAGGGGAGGTCTCTGTCCCTGCCCCTGCCTTGCTCTCCCCCCTTTTTCTTTCCATCTCTCTCTCTGCCTCACATTTACTGTTAAATAAAATACTTTGGATTTGGTCTCGTCAGCTCCTTAATTGGGGCAGAGGCATCTCTCTAACAATTTTCTTAACCACATTGCCACATTATTTTGGCACAGTGAGTTCAGGGCACTGTTCTCTGACCCCAAGTGCCCTTGACAACAGCATGGCTCCCTGCTATGAGGAGGTTTTGCTTCTCTCTGGAGCAACTCTTGGAAACTCGGACACAGCTTTCTCTGAGCGACTTATGGGAGAACTGATGAGGAAAATGGCTGTTGTGGGTGGCCAGTGTAAAGAAAATATTTTGTTGTCCTTCCTTGACTAGTTTGTTAAAATCACAGGAGGAAAGGGAGCAAATGATAGCAGCGAGACTGACAAGGTTCATTCACCCCACGGTGAGGAACACAAGGCTGCTAAAAGTCCCACAAGAAGCCCAGCTCATGTAGCTAAATTCCCAAATAAGTCCCAAATTCACAGGCTTGGGGCTTTGCCAAATGTGAGAATATTTTTCTTTTTGTCCCTGTTGCCTTTGTGACAGCTACACAGAGCTTTCCCCCCCTTTTAATAATCTGTATTGGGCCGAATTTCCACTTTTCTTTTATTGGAACCTGCCAGCAGCTGAGCTGGAGCTGTGCAGGAACCAATGGAACTTGGAATTGCCACAGAATTGCCTCTATTGTCAGTTTATTCATTTTTGTGGATTTGTTGGCATTTTCATCACATGTGACTTGTTGGAAGAGCAAACATTCCCCAAGGCATTTAATGTAGGGTTAAGTTTGATTTCTGCCAAGTTTCTTTTGTCCAGTGCCCAGGGGGTGCTCGAGGGGTCTCTGTGCCTCTCGCCCTGGGGGATGCTTGGCCAGGGCTTGGGGGATGTGCCCCTGTCACCCCAGGCCATTCCCCAGGGGGTCTCCATCATTCTCACCCCAGGGACTGCTTGGGGGGTCTCCCTCCCTCTCACCCCTGTGCCAGGGAGTGCTTGGGGAAGTCTTTGTCCCTCTCAGCCCAGGGGATGCTCAGGGGTCTCTGTCCTATCTCTCTCAGCCCTGGGGGATACTTGGGGCTTCTCCATTCCTCTGGCCTCAGGGAATGCTTGTGCAGGGCTGGGGACCTGGGGCTCTGTGTCCCTCTCACCGCTGAGGGTGCTCGGGGCTGGGGGGACTCTCTGACCTTCTCATCCCTGGGGAGGCCGGGGGGGGTCTCTGTCCCTCTCAGCCCTGGTGGGACCCCACCCAAACATCATCGGGCTCAGAGGGACACAGACACCCCCAAAGCCCCAGAAGGGCTGAACCTGGGATTTGGTTTGGGGCTGAGGATTTAGGAAGGGGCTGGAATTGAGGCTGGGGTCGGAGTTGGGGCTGAGATTTGGATTCGAGTTGGGATTGGGGTTCAGGCTAGACATGGGATTGGCTTTAGGGCTGGGGTTGGGTCTGGGTCTGGGGCAAGATGAGTCTGGGACTGGGATGAGATTTAATATAGAACTGTGAGTGTGTCTAAACATGGAGTGAGATTGAGACCAGCATCAGGGTCAGGTTTGGGACTGAGCTCACCCAGAGGGGGACAGGGGGGATGTCACTGCAGGATGTCCCTGGCATCATCCCAGCCCTCCTCAGGCACCTCCAAACATAGGGGGGAGCTGGGTGCTCCAAGATCCAGGAGCTCCCATGCTGCCCCTCAATACCATGTGAGCATTCCCTGAGGGCAGCCCTGACTGTGACCCTTGGGGTTCTGGGATCAGCCCTCACATCCCTGTGGGAGCGGTTGCAAACAGGACAAGAGATTTTTCCCCCACTCTTCCCTGCAGAAGGGTGAAGCCCAGCTGACCTTTTCTTCTGGTGCCTCCTCCTCTCCTCAGCTGAGTATGTCAAACTCACCAGGAGCAGGAAAATCCCCATTCCCTGTTTCCTTGTGGCTGCAGCCTGGAACATTTATTCAGAATGAAAAACTTTCTGACAGCCCTGCTGAATGACACCAGAAGGAGGTTTGCGAGAAAGGGAGGAAAACGGGTTTTGATAGGAAATAAAATTACAAATTTATTTCTTTCTCTTGCATTCCTTTTCAGTCAGTTCTGGTCTGGTTTTCATAGTGCCACCTTCTCAGCTGATTCTGTTTGTGCCCTCCTTTCTCTCCTGCCTTTCTCTGTCTGCTCTGTTTCTCTCTCAGTGTCTCCCTTGACCCAGGGCAGCTCCCACCAAAGACCCTGCCCTGATTTAATTCCCTGTCCAGGAGCTACAACCACCATGGGTGAAGTGATGAAGGCTGGCAGTGAAATGTCACTGTAGGATCTTGCTGCACTTGGCTTTTGGGTCTTCCATAAAAGCTTTGCCTTCGAGGGCAGGAGCATCATTTCCTGTCTGGGAACTGGTCCCACATTGCAAGGCTAGATGTCTTCTATTTGCCATCTGATGGGAGTTGTCTTCTGTTAAGTGGGCAGTTTTCCTTATCTCTTCCACACCCACTCCTCCCTCCGCGTGAGGGGCGGGGGATGGGGGTTGGGGGGGAACATCTGCTGATAAGAGGCTGTTGAATGTCACTGCATGACTGATAAGAACTATAGCATGCCACTGTGAGATGCTCCGCCCAGAGGGAAGAGCCAAGCATTCTACCCAGATATAATCTGGAGATTCTGAGATTTTGGAGCACCAGCACAGCTTCTCCACTGGATTTCCAAGAGGAACAGCAGCTGCCTCTTCTTCCACTGGATCTTCAGAGGAAAACTAAATTGTTTTCTACAGGATCCCTCCTCCAAGAGAAGCACACCTGACACTCCAGGAGGACTGCAGCCACATTTCCAATTGGAATGCTACCAACACCCTGACCAACAGGGTGTCAGGTTGTATTCTGACTCTGTCAGTGTTGTTTCAGTTTACTACATTGTTTATTATATCCTTTTATTTTCTTCCCTAGTAAAGAACAGTTACTTCTGGCTCCCATATTTTTTGCCTGAGAGATCCTTAATTTAAAATCTATAGCAATTGGGAGAGGGGGGGTTTTCACATTCTCCATTTTGGGGGAGGCTCCTCCTTCCTTAGCAGACACCTGTCTCTCCAAACCAAGACAGAACTGGAATTCCAGCCCCGGGGAGTGTGTGCCATGGATCCCAGAGGGGCATTCCCAAGGCTCCCAGGGTGCTGCTCCTGCCGTGCCTGCCAAGGTGCTGTGCAGGGCCAGGGGACAAGGTCCAGCTGCTGTGTTGCTTCTGCAGTGCCACAGGGGCCCCTGCTTCCATGAGTTTCCATACTGCCAACAGCGGTTCCTTGGTTCCCGTGATGCCCTGCTGTGTCACCAGGGATATTTGGTGTCATGAAGTTCTTCAGTGTCACAATGGCCTCCCTGGCTCCATGAGCTTCCGCAGGGTCACAATGGACTCCTTGGATGGGCAGTATCCCCATGGACCATTGGCTCCATGCAGCCCCGCTGGGTCACCATGGACTCCTTGGTTCCAGGAGGTTCTGGGGATGTCTCCATGGTCTCCTTGGATCCACAGTGTCACAATGGACCACTGGATCCACGTGGCCCTGCCGTGTCACCGTGGCCCCTTGGTTCCATGGGACCCCAGGGTCACAATTGACTCCTTGCTTCCACGTCAGCCCCTCAGTGACAAAATGGCCCCTTTGTTCCATGAGGAACACAAAAGTTTTGTAGAAACATTGAGCAAATCCTGCTTAACACACCTGGGAACATCTGTTTGCATTCCAGAGAGAGGTTCAAGGTGAGGATGGCACCAGCAGCTTCCATCTGCAACAGAGATCCAGGGAAAGGACAGGGACAGAGAATTCAGCCAGAAGACACAGAGAATTCTGCTTCCAGAGATCATTTCTGCTCACACTGTCCCTGGCAGAAAGGTGACACCATTCCAGGCAGCCTGGACTGAGCAGGTGATTCCTGAGTGGGGTTTGTTGTTCAGGAAAGCTGCTCAGGCTTTTCCATTCTTTCCTTCCCAACAGGAAAACTTCTCCTGGGCCTATGTGCAGGCAGAGCCTGTCGGGTCTGCTGCCCACCCAGGGACGCCAGATGTCGGGTCTGCTGCCCACCAAGGGATGCCAGATGTGGGGTCTCATGTCCCGGATTGTGGGTGACCCCGAAAGATGGAAAAGTCTCTCCTCCAATCCGTGCCTTCGAAGAAAGACTCAGTAGTTTTCTGTTGTTCATTCTCAAGGTTGTTTATTGTTGGTTATCTAAAAGATTCTTCTCCCTGAACTGCTGTGGCCCATTCAGCAGCTCAGACAAAGGCACACTGATCTCCCAGGGGCCTGGTGCCATCTTTTATATCATATATTACGTACTACATGTTTACACTTTTTCCCCAATACCTACTATCTATATTGAATGGTGACTTTCTACTCTAAACCAATCTGTGAGTGCCAACATCACCAAAGACATGGAGGTTAGGAAGGAGAAAGAAAGAGGACAGGGCACACCCAAATCCCTCCATCTTAGAATCCCTGACCCCCATGTACAAAACTTGGACCCCTGCGTACAAGGCTTAAAACCCCTTTGTACAGCACTCAAAAATCCTTCCTTTCACTTTGTGACTATCTCTACTATGCTATCTAACTTGTGTGTGTGGTTTGTAATTCTTCATACAGAGTTGGTAATTTGCTCCATGGGCTAAGATCAAAACCCCACGTGTGTCTTCGGCTGCATGCCAGGGTCTCAGAGCCCCCTGCCAGTGGCTCTGGCCTTCCAGGACACCCAGAGAGATGTTCTGGATTCCGACAAGAGCCCTGAGGAGAGCAGGTGGCACATGGTGCAATGGGCTGGGCCATGGAGCTGCAGAGCTCAGGGGACAAGGTTCTGCTGCAGGGCACAGGGATGTCAGTGCCAGCTGGGCCATGTCAGACATGGTGAGGCTGGGGGTGAGGAGCAGCTTGTCCAAACAGGATCAGCCCTCAAGGGGCTCATTCTTCTCTGTGCCCAGACCTCCTAAGGAGACACTCAGCATCAAGATCACCTGGGGAATGCTTCTATCAGCTCTTCTCTAAACTGGAAAATAAAAACATACTCACTTGATTAAAGAAAAAAGGTCATGAGGTACACTTTGAAATCTTCCTCCTCAGCAGAACTCCAAACTGATTCCAATGAGCTGCACAAGGCCTGGAGAACTGAAGACAACTGAAGACAAAGAGCTGCCAGGGGCTTTCTGTATTTTCATGATCCCTACCACGGGTCAGTTGTGACAAGGCAGGCCCAAGGATGCCATGGTGACTCTACGAAATCTCATGGAACCAAAGGGCCATTGTGACTCTGTGATGCCTCATGGAATCTTTGTCAAAGTCAGGAGCCCCAAGTAACCAAAGGCTCCATGGTGACCTTGTGCAGCCCGTAGTGTCACAGAGGAGCCATTGTGACACAGCAAGGGTGCATGGAGCTGAGGGGCCATGGTGACACATCAGGGCTTTGTGGAACCACAAAGCCATTGTGACATTGCAAGGCCTCATGGAAGCACGGGGCCATTGAGACACTGCAGAAGCAAGGGGAACACTTTGACACTCCAGGGCCTCATGGAGACCATTGGGACACTGTGAGGTCCCATGAAACCATGGGAACATGGAACAGGTCTGTCTGGCTGGGCCTCCTGGGGACCACCTGACAGGTCCAGCTGACCTTGGCAAGTTGAGGGCTGCTTCTCATCTGCCCCTGAAGCACTGGGGCTCTGGCCTTTCCGTCCTATGGGTGATTCCTCCTCCAGGGGTCCATGGCCAAAACTGGGATTCTTCCTTCAAATTTCCTTATATGCGAAGATTGTTTCCAGATAAAGTCTACCAGGAGAGAGAGGTCTGGCTGGCTTGGTCACCCAGGAGCCACCTCTCTTCTGCCTTTGAAACATTGGAACCATGTGCTTTTCTTTCTTATGGGAAATGACCATCCGTCTCAACCAGGCACCCATGGCCAAAATTGGGATTCCATCTCCAAAATGCCCTATGTCCAAGGATAGCCCCTAGACAAAAGGTGCCAAGAGAGACAGGTCTGTCTTAGCCTAAGGCCACCTCTCAACTTCTTCCAGAGCACTTGGACTTTGCCCTTGTCTTTCCTATACGAAAAAACCATCCATCTTGACCACGTGTCTATGGCCAGATCTGGGATTCCACCTCCACAACTCTGTACATCCAAGGATTGCTCCATAGTGAAAGCTGCCAGGACAGACAGGTCTGACTGCCCTTGCCCCTTGGGGGCAGCCTCTCACATGCTTTTGAAACTCAGGGGCTCGGTGCTTTCCTTCCAATGGAAAGAACCATCCTTCTTCTCATGGTGTCTGTGGTCAAAATTGAGATTCCTCCTCCCAAATTCCATATATCCAAGGATTCCTTCATAACAAAATCTGCAAGAACAAAGAGGTCTGGCTGGCTTGGCCACCTCTCTCCTCCTCTGCCTTGGAAACACTGGGGCTCTGTGCTTTCCTTCCTATGGAAAAGAACCATCCTTCTTATCTATGCAGAAATGGCCAAAATTGGAATTCCACCTCCCAAATTCCCTATATCCAAGGGTTGCTTTCAAACAAAAGCTGCCAGGACAGAGAGGTCTGGCTGGCCTAAGCCTCTGATGGCCACCTTTCATCTGCCCCTCAAACACCGGTGTTCTTTGCTTTCCTTCCTATGGAAAAGAGCCATCCTTCTCCTCCAGGTATCCATGTCTGAAACTGGGATTCCACCTCTAAATTCTGTATATCCAAGGGTTGATCCAGGTGAAATCTCCCAGTACTGTCAAGGCTGGCTGGCCTTGGCCTCTGGTGACTGCCCCTGCAACACTGGGGCTCTGTTCTTTCCTTCCCATGGAGATCACTGGGACACTGTGGGGACCTCATGGAACCCAGGGGATCATTGTGGCACCACTGGAGCCCATGGAACCAAGGGGCCATGGTGACACAGCGGGGCTCGATGGAGCCCAGAGACCATGATGACTCTGTGGGGCCTGATGGAGCCATGGAGACCATTGTGACCCTTCAGGGCCTCGTGTCACCAAGGGGGCATTGTGACGCCTCAGGGAAGCAAGGGACCATTGGGACACTGTGGGGCCCCATGGAACCGAGGGAACATGGAACAGGTCTGGCTGGCTTGGCCTCCCAGAGGCCACCTGACAGGTCTGGCTGATCTTGGAATGTCAAGGGCTGCCTCTCATCAGCTCCTGGAACACTGGGACTCCATGCTTTCATTGCTATGAAAAGAACTGTCTGACTTTTCAGATGCCCGTTGCCAAAATTGGTACTCTCCCTACAGGAAATGTGTGCAAGGGTCTGTAAGAACAAAACCTGCCAGCTCTGGCTGGCCTTGGCCTCTGGTGGTCACCCCTCATCTGACCCTGAAACAGTGGGGCTCTGTTCCTTCATTCCTATGGAAAAGAACTGGCTTTCATGTCCAAGGACCATGGCCAAAATTAAAATTTGGCCTCCCAAATTCCATATACTTAAGGATTGCTCCCAGACAAAAATAGCCAGGACAGACAAGCCGGGCTGGCCCTGTCCTGTGGTGATTTTCTTACACTATGAGCTAAATGTTTTCATTTGAAAATGCCTTGGAGAGGACCCAAAGATCTCCCAAGGAGGGGTTTGGAGGTCTTGGGCATATGACCATTATATAGGGAAGAGAAGCTCTGTGCTCAGTGGGGTGGAGATTGAGGACAGTAGAGGAGAGACCTGAGAGTGTTTAAAGAGCAGTTTCAGAGATGGTGGATCTTTTCGACATAGTGGAAAACAGCCAGAGAAACAAAGAATTAATGCCAAGGGCAGCTGGAGAGGCCCAGATTGGACAACAGGAGAAAGGAATTTCCCTGCCAGGGTAGGGCTGTGGGGCAACACATCCCCCAAGAGGAGCCTGGAGCAGCCAAAGACTTTGTGTGGCCAGGCAGAGGCAGACAGGATGCAGAGCTGTCAGCAAAGGAAGGGGCCAGCCAGGTGGGGCAGCCGGGGCATGACGACAGCCTGCAGGGACAGAGGCACAGGGCAGGGACACCGTAGGACAGCCTGGGCTGCACAGGGCACAGGGATGGGCAGCAGCTGCAAGGCCCTGCCAGAGCCAACTTGGGCAGCACTTGGGCCATGGCTGCTGGCCCTGGGCCTGAGGCCACGAGGGGACAAGTGACCCTTGCAGGCCTGGGGCCTCATTGCCTCCTTGTCCCTGCTCAGCAGCCTGGCAGGGGCCGCCCCATGGTGCTGCCCTTGCCATTGCCCATCCCCACATCCCAGTGCCCATGCCGGGAAGAGCCGTGAGCAAGGAGGGAGGGACAGGATCTGCCTTGCCAGGGGCTGGGGCTCAGGCCTTGTGCCTTTGCATTCCTGAAACACATCCAGCTTTGCTCAGCACCAGAGACACCTTTGCCTTGCTTGTCCCCAGCTGTCATCACTGCCTCCAGTGCTCTGCTCTGGCTGGAAACTGGGGACACTTTCTCAATCCTGTCCCTGACAGGGATCTCTTCAAAGCGCAAGAAACTTCAGTGTTTCAATGTAACTGAGTTCTTGAGGGATTTGTGACATCACTGAGGTGGTGTCACATCACAGAGCTGGCTGTGATGTCACAGAGTAGGGTGTGAGGCCATAGAGAAGACACTGCCATCATAGAGGGTGGCTCTGTGGCATCAGAGAGTGGGTTGTGACATCACCGGGTGGCTGTGTAACATCATAGAGCAGACTGTGACATCAAAGAACAGACAGTGACATCATAGAGTGGATTTGTGACATCACAGAGTCTTCTGTGACATCACAGAGCAGCTGTATGACACCACAGGGGCATATCTCCGAGTTGACACTGTGACATCACATGGGCTGTGGGACATTATAGGGGGCTCTGTGTGATATCACAGAGAAAGCTGTGTGACATCACAGGAGGCTGTGTGACATCACAGAAGTCGGTGACGACATAAGAAGTCTCTGTGACATCACAGGGGCTGTGTGACATCACACGGGCGACTGTGTTTGATCACAGGGTCTCTGTGACATCACAGGGGCTGTCTGAGGTCACTCTGCCCCAACTGCCCTTCACAATTCCCCCCAGAGAAGTCCAACACTGCTCAGGCACAGCGGTGTCCTCTCCCCCCGGTTCCCCCGCCCCCGGCGCCGCAGCCTCCCCCAGAGGATGTTCCATGAAAGCCACACCAAAGCTGGACATGGGGACAGGGGGCTAGGGCAATAGGGGTGGGATAGGGGGACTGGGGTCCCCCAGCAGTATCCCCATGTCTCCCAGGGCCAGAGCCTGGGCCAGGGCCCCTTCACCGTCTTATGAACAAGGGCTTGAGAGCGCTGAAAAAATCCCCAGCAAGGGATCAGCAAAAACCAGATTTATTATTCAGCAACAGCACCACAAAGATCCTTGGCAAGAGTCACTCTGCTCCTGACTGGACACTTCAGGCTCACCAGGGAAACAAAGCAACAACAAAACCAAACAAGATCCAGGCAATCATACAGAGAAATGAACAGAGAACTGTCCCTCTGTGTGTGTGTGTGTGACAAAAGGAGAGTCAGAGCAAGGATAAAAGGAATACTGCCCAAAAGCTTAACACAGCTTAAACTTAAGAGGACTTAACTTATGCCTTAACCTACACTGATACCTTAAATTTCACAGTTTAGGAAAAGAACAGAGCTTAACAGTATTAAACCTAACTTATAACCTATGACTTTGAAATTTAATGAATAACACTTGAAAGTATTTCACTCCACTTATAACTTCTATTAAACATAACAACTTCACAAAAGAACAACTCTTAGCAGCATTTACTTAAGTTTTTCCTCATGGCTTAACCTCACTCACAGGCTTGACTGACTCAGCTATCCAAGGCACTCAAGCCCCTCAGAGAGCAGCATTTCTGCCCCATTTCCCCAGCACAGGCACTCCTGTGTGCACACAGACACCAAGAGTCAGTGCAAGGCACCTGAGAGAAATTCCCCTGAGGGCAGGAAATGCTCCCTGTGGAGGCTTTGGCATCTCCCCAGCAGGTGAAGGGTTGAGCCTGGAGGAGTGGGGGGATCGGCCCAGGCTCTGTTGCTGTTCAGGGATCCCCGAGTGCAGCAAACGGGAGAGTTCCCGGCTGGGAGAGGCCCCACTCAGAGGGAGTCGCTGGCCCAGGAGAGCTCCAAGGGGCTCCTTTTGGAGCGCTGTTTGTAGGGCCCCAAGAGAGGGGCTTCAGTCCCAGCAATGGCTCATCCTGGCCGCACTCGGCATCAACAGCTTTCTTTGGCAGTGTGAGAATAGGGATGTTGTGGCACTGAGGGAACAAAGCAGTTCCCAGGGCTGCTCCTACAGAAAGCAGGAGCTCCTTGGGCAGCAGCAGTGCCTGGGGCAGCCAGTGTTTGTGATGAGCTCCAGAGGAGCTGAGCCCAGGGGCTGCTGGCCAAGGCTGAGGCCCAAGGAGCATTTCTCAGCTGGCAGGGCGGCCTGAGAAGGGGAGGGGGGAATGCAGCAGCACAGGGCCCATGGAACCAAGGGACCATTGTGACACTGTGTGGCCCTGTGAGACCCAAGGACCATTGTGACACTGTGGGGCCCTGTGACACCAAGGGACCATTGTGACACTGCAGGGCCTTATGAAACCTAGAGGCCACTATGACATTGTGGGACCCCATTGAACCAAGGGTCCATTGTGACACTGCAGGTCTTCTTCTAATCAAGGCACCATTGTGACACTTCAGGGCCCCAGAAAACCAAGGGAACACAGAACAGGTCTGGCTGCTTTGGCCTCCCCTGGAATGCCTGACTGGTCCAGCTGACCTTGGCATGTTGAGGATCTCTTCTCATCTACTGCTGAAATTCTGGGGCTCCATGCTTTCCTTGCTATGGAAAAGAACTCTCCTTCTCCTCCAGGCACCCATGCTCAGAATTGGGATTTCACCTCACAGTTTCTTTATATGCAAGGATTGTTCCAATAGGAATATTTTCAGGACAAATATGGCTGGCAGTGCTTTCACAAGGGTCATTTCCCATCTGTCTCCAAAACATTGGGGAAGGCTCCGTGCTTTCCTTCCTATGGGAAAGAACAGTCCTGCTTCTCCAGGCGCCCATGGGTGAGATTGGGATTCCACCTCCAAAATTCCTTAAACCGAAAGACACCTCCCAGACAAAATCTGCCATTGCTGACAAGTCTGGCTGGCCTTGGACTAGCGAGGCTCTCACCTGCCTTCCAAACACTGGGGCTCCATGCTTTCCTTCCTATGGAAAAGAACTGTCCTTCTCGGCCAAGTACCCATGGCCACAATTGGGGTTCCACCTCCAACATTGCCTACTGTGAGAGACTGGAGCAGATTATGGGCTGGAAACATTTCATGTGTGAGGGAGGAAGGGGCAGTTCCAGCCTTGCCCTGCCCTGGAACCCCAGTGTTATGTTTTCCCAGTTATCCAATCACAAATAAAAACCAAACAGAATTACATGTAGCAGCAATTTTAATGAAGTAGTTTAGAATATATAACATTGAATACACTCAAAATATTGACAATATAATTTGGTTAAAATGAGGAATAATCTGGTTCTGATAATAATGCATAAGTAAAAAAATTAGTGTGGGGTACGGAGTGCAAGGGCTTTGGGACCCCTGCCACCTCACGGACAAGGTCATCAAGTTACAATTACCCCTTTTATGCTGTGTGCCATCACCATCTCCTCCCATTTTTGATTTGTCACATTCGTATTTCCACTCTCATCATCACCATCATCACGCATGTGCCACCATCCCTTTTAGGTGGTTGCAGCACTCTTTGGGGGTCACCTGAGGAAGGCTTCTCCTCTTCCTCAGGTGTCCTTTATTTCACCTTTGGATTACACATGTGCACCAAGCTGGTATAGTATGAGCCAAAACTAACATTATATGAGCCAATGCCATGTTCTAACATTAAAGCAATAAATCTCATACAATTAACATGTTCCTGATTTCCACCCAAGTATTCCCTCTCTTTCAGATAAATTTAGTAATAGTTATCTCTTACTCCTTCTTGTCCTGAACATCTGCAGGAGAAAGGGGGGGAGCGGACCCCTCCCCTCCCTTTCTCCTGGCATTTCACTTTTTAACCATTTTGTTATCGCCAAATAATAATCACTGTATCAATATCGATTACTGTTCCAATTTTGTCAGCACGAATCACACCTATTTATCACAATTAGATATTAGGAAAAAACTTTTACTGAAAAAGTGATAAAGTACTGGAATTGTCTGCCCTGGGAGGTGGGGGAGTCACCATCCCTGGATGTGTTTACAAAAAGACTGGATATAGCACTGAGGGCCATGGTCTAGTTGAAATGCTGTTAGGGCATGCGTTGGATTTGATGATCTTAAAAGTCTCTTCCAGCCTTGTGATTCTGTGATTCTGTGCTTGTGGGACATCACAGACCAGGTTGTGATGTCACAAAGTGGGCTGTGACATCACAGGATGGCTGTGTGACATCACAGACCAGGTTGTGACACCATACAGTAGGCTATGACATCTCTGGGTTACTATGTGACATCACAGAGCAGGCTGTGACATCACAGTGTGGCAGCATGACATCACAGAGCAAGCTGTGAGGTCACAGAGTGTACTGTGACATTACAGGGCGGCTGTGTTACATCACGGAAGGTGTTGTGACATTGCAGGGTGGTTCTGTGAGCCCACAGAGGTGCTGTTTGACATCAGGATGTGACATCCCAGAGCAGGCTGTGACATTCATTGGCTAGTTGTGTGAGATCATAGAACAGGTTGTGATGTCACAAAGTGGGCTGTGACATCCCAGGAGGGCTGTGTGACATCACAGAACAGGCTGTGAGGCCACAGAGAAGACTCTGGCATCGTAGAGAAGGGCTCTGTGCCATCACAGAGAAGCTGTGTGATGTCACAGAGAAGGCTGAGACATGACAGAGTGGGTTGTGACATCACAGAGCTGCCTGTGAAATCACAGAGTGTGGGAGGACAGATTGTCAAGAGAACAGAGAGAGTGCTGAAGTCTTGCTCCTGATGAATTGCAGCTGGACTAATTCCCAAAGAGTGGGAAAAGCCTTGCCCTTAATAGGATGTGTTTTACAAAGGGTGGGTTTATAAAGGAGTGGGTTAGCTGGCCGAGAATCAACTGCAGTCTGCAGGCTGTGCTGTGGGGAAAAAGAGCTGAGCAGTTGTGTGAGGGGCAGCAAAGGGAAGATGTCGTGTGAGGGAGAGACAGGCTCATGTGGCTGTGCAAGGGGCAGGAAAGAGTTAGCTGGTGCCACAGAAGGAAGAGAGAAGGAGTCAGAAGGTTGCATGGAGTTGCCTGAGGGTAGTCTACAGACAGAGAGTTTTGAGACTTTTTAGATAATAAGGGGCTGGCGCTTGGGTCATGACCCAAAGTCACACCTGGGGGAAGGACCGAGGAAGACCAAGGGGTGTTTAAAGCGGACCATGAGGCAAGCACACATCTTGACCCTATTTCCTCATTAAATTCCTATCTGAACACTGCTGGAATCCAGGAGTTGGCAGCTGTGTGTGTGCCTCTCTGTATCTCTTTTGTCTTTCTCTCTTTCTGTGTCTTCTTCTGTTTCCCTTCTCTTGCAGATTTTGAGTAACTTGAAATTAAACAGGCTTAGAGTTTGCAATGTTGAATGGGCCAAGTTAATGTTTGGGAAGAGTTCTTTGTTGATTGAATGTCATTTAAACCTTTTCCTAAATTTTCTCTGATTTTCTAATGTTCCCAGTAAGGTCTGTTTTGTTGTTTTGAACAGCTGAGAATCTCCTGTTGCTATTTCTCCAGTGAGTCCAACTCAGTACAAAAATCATTGTAATTCCTTTGAAATGTCTCATTGAGAGACTCTTTTAGTGGATGGGGTGTTGGAACCCAGGGCACAGGGAATATTTCTCTGCCTGCTCTGAGGCATCCTGACCCCCAGGGAAGCACTGCTTTTAACCTTCGCCCATGGAGAGAGCTTCCAGGACTTTGGGATGGATTGGAGTCTACAAGTGGGTGAAATAGATAATAGAGAATAGTGCAGTTTATCACAGGGTAAGAAATTTAGAGTTTTGGGATTTTAGTGTAGAGGTAGATAGGAGACAAGATGGAGGATCTGGGGTGTTGTCTGAGCTGCTTCTTCTTCTTCATCTACTCCATTTTCTGCAATGTTGCTGGCACAGGGTGATTGGTTATGGGAACCCACAGGGCAGAGGTTACGTGGACAGACAAAGGATTAGTTATATGCAGAAAGGTAGAAATGAAGTGCATTTTCAGTGTTAATTGGAGAAAACAGCTTTAAAAGACCTTGAAACTGTACATCTTGTGATCATTTCTGCTGTACTTTCTTGTGTGCTAAGTCTGGTGCAGATGGCGTGACAAACTTCTGATAAGATAACAATAAACAGCAACATGAAGACCAAAAACAGTCCCGTGCGTCTGTCAGTCCTGGCACAGAACTGTTAAAAGAGGTTTCCTCCCATCAGGGGAGCCTCGGGGGCCCAACAAGGGGCCAGCACACTTGTCCAGGCGCCCATGGCAAAACTGGGATTCCACTTCCAACATTGCCAGTTATGATGGACTGGAGGAGATTGTTGGCTGGAATTATTTCATGTGTGGGGGAGGAAGGGGCAGGTCCAGCCTTGCCCTGCCCTGCAAGCCCAGCACTGCCCTGCCCTGGAACCCCAATCCCCCTAGAGCCTCTATCCCAGCCCAGCAGTGTCTGCCAGGCCCTGGCACAGCACAGGCAATGTTCCACAGCCACCTCTGCAGCCCCCAGCCCAGCTCCTGAGGGACCAAATGAGCCCAAGCCCCACCTGGGGGCAGGGCCCAGGAAGACCAAGGGGTACTGAAGGCTGAGCACAAGGCAAGCACACATCTTGACCCTACCTCCTCTTGGAATTTCCATCTGAAAACTGCTGGAATCCAGGAGTTGGCAGCTGTGTGTGTGCCTCTCTGTATCTTATTTGTCTTCCTCTCTTTCTCTGTCTTCTTCTTCTGTTTCTGTGCTCCTGCAAATTTTGATTAACATTAAATTGAACAGGCTTAGAGTTTGTGAAGTTGAATGGGCCAAGTCAATGCTTTGAGAAGTGTTTTTTTTTTGTTGATTGGATGTCTGTTGTAGTTTGACATGAGTAGAATTTTAAAAAGTAATACAAAACTTGTTGTGTGACTGACAATCTGTCAAACCACTAAGATGCTGAACACGCCTCTGTGAAACACAGATGTTAAAGATGGATAAACCCAGGAACCTCCTCTTTCTTTTCCAGTCAACAAAGAAGTAGCGGCCCCAGCCCCATCTCAACCAAACCAAACCAAACCAAGCAACCCTGCCTTGGGCTGAGCCCCTTCCCCCCTCCCCAGGCTGCCCCCCTCTCATCGGCCCCATTTTAACCAAACCAAACCCCAACAACTACCAACCAGGAAAACAAAAGAGGCTACAAAACCCCAACCAGAACAAAGCTTCAACTAAGATTAAACACAAAAAATGCAAAAACCAACCATAAAACCAGTCCTAAAACAACCCAAGCACAACTTGCACTCCAAGTTACCAGTAGGTCAGGTGTTAACCCTTTCAATATTTCCATCCTCCCTCAAGTAAAAGAAAAACAAAATACAAGCATATAAAAAACCAACATAAAACCATCAAAGTCAGTAAAGAAGAAATTGAATCCCTATTAGAAAAAAGAAAATAATATCTTAATCCTAAAACTAAAATCCTCTTATAAACTATAAAGAAAAAACTCTTTATTATTTTTAGCACATAAAACTATAAAAATAAAATATTCAAATTAATATCAAAGAGTATCAAAGATAAACCTCCATATTAAGATAATAAATGTTAAATTAACTGTAATTTCATCAAAAGTTTAAGCAGACAAAAAAATATAATCCAGCACCCCCAAGAGAAGGTCTGTATTCCCAGAGATTCATAGAATTAAAAGAATAATAAAAACTTCTCCCTTTAAAGAATTATTCTTTAAAACAACACCTGAAAATTCAACATGGCCCATCAACAAGCTGTAAAAAAGCTTGTAGCAATAAAAACAACTTTACAACAGCAAAGTTCCCCAGACAACTGTTATCCATGACAAAATTAATAACCACTAAACCCTATTTTTTCCTCTTGTAAAAATCTCCATAACCTTAAAAGAAAAACTTCTCTGCCAAAGTAAACTAAAAAAGACTATTCTAGAAACAGTTACTAGAAATTTTTAGTTTAGTTTTTTTTACCTTTGCAAAAAAATTTGCAAAGAAAAAAAGTGTTTTAAAGAGTTTATTTTCATTCTTACTACCTTTTTTGTTTTAGTTACTTTTAATAAAAGTTTCTTTATACCCTTTTAATAGTTTAAGCCTGCTTAACCTTTGTCGTAACCCTATCTCACAAAAAAATAAATACATAAATAATTAGCCAACAAAAAATGCCACCACACTCATCAATACATTAATTAGAAAATCTCAAAATTAGAAAAATCATAAATTAACAAACCAAAAACCACTACAGTGTCATAATAAAACCTTTTGCCAAAGTTTCTCTGGTTTTCTAAAGTTCCCAGTAAAGGCTGTTTTATTGTTTTGAGCTCCTGAGAATCTCTTGTTGGTATTTCTCCAGGGAGTCCAACTCAGAGCACAGAAACAATTGTAATTCCTTTTAAATTTTACATTGAGAGAGATGCTTGAGGGATGGGGGTCAGGGCTTGTGTGTCCTGCTTGGCACAGCCCAGGCAGGGCTCTCCCAGCCACATTCCACACTCCATTTCCCAGCTGCAGCCGCTGGTGCCTCTGAGTTGTGCTGCCCCAGCCCCAGGGATGCTCTCCTTGTCTGCCCATTCCCCCACGGGCTCTGGCCAGGGATGGCCTCAGTGGGGGCTGCTGACATCCTCAGCAACTTGGAGGCTGCTGCTGAATTGTACTGCTGCAGAGGCTTGTTCAGCCTGCAGCTCTTCAGTGCAGGAATTCAGTGTCCCAGGGCTCATTAGCATCCAAACACCTGAACAAGCCATGCCTCTGGGAATAATTTAAGATTTCAAATCTTTTGTGGTTAATTAGACACATTACCAAAAACACTACAGATTCCAGCAGTATATTCAAAGTGAATATATTCGATTTAAAAAGACACTGAGAAATGATTTCTTTATGTCCTGTTTAGGTTTTGTTTCCTGTTAATTCATTGATATGTGCAATCTCCACTTTACATTGAATCCAAGTACCTCCTCATGCAGTTTGAGTAGATATGAAAATCAAGACCCTTCATGGCTGACAATCCATCAGACTCTGTCCCTACCCCCACCCCACCATTTCCCCCATCCAAGGCCTGGCACTCAGAGCAGCCTTGTGCAAATCTGAGCTCCCTCCAGCCCAGGCTGCAGCTGCAGCTTTCAGCTCCTTGCCTCCAACTCCCACCTGCTTTGCTTGCAGAAGGAGCTGCCCGAGACACAAAGACATGGTCATTTCTTGTAGGCCAACAAAGCCAAGGCAAGGCACAGCTCCATCAAATGCAAGTCATTCCTCTGCTGGGATATTAAATCCCCTTTCCACAGCAGACAGTCTCAGAGCAATGGAAAACACCTTCTGTGCCCAGCACACATCCCAAGGTGCCCCCAAACCCTCCCTGCCCCGATTCTGCCCAGATTAACTCTTTGCACACACGAGTCACAGGCTGCAGTCAGGGCTCCCTCCATGCCCAGAGGGAGGAAAAGAGAGAAAGTGGATGAAGAGCTCTCCTGTGCAGAGCCAAGGTCCAAGTGCCCCTGCAGTGGGAGCCACAGCTCATCAGGTTTGTGTCCTTTGGGCTCAGGGACTGGTGACACTCAGAGGCACAGAAAGGTTTCTTGCCAACAAGCACAAGTTGACCATCAGAACAGTTTAATCACCATCACAGCTCTTCCCTCAGCTCTCTGGGACATCCTAGCAGCATCTGACATGTCCCCTTCCTGGTGCCCTCTTATCATAAAAGTTCCATACTGTTGTCTCCTTCTTCTAAAAGTTTCATACCTCCTCAGAGCACAAACTCATTCATCTTCACAAAGTAGCCAACAGACGCCAAGTACCTTCCAAACTTGTCAACCCACTCTTATATAGCACTCCTCTTCTCATTGGTCATTCTTCTCATTGGTCACAGCTGTGGCCTGTTAAAGTCAGGCCTGTTCCTAATCTTTGGTAATTGACCCAGCTGCGAGTCCTTAGGGGTGAAATTACTTTCTACACTATCTTTATTTTCTAATATTCTATCCCCCCACAGCCATGCCCAAGGGATTTCTGTAAAAGAATAGTTTTAGACAAGGACATAAGAAAAGTTAATTCTGTGATGGATATGAACACAATTAACAGGCTGACTAATGTGATACTTACTTGAAATTCGTATAGACTGGGGAACTCCCTGCAGCTCAAAGCATGAAACCAGTCAGTTGAGAGGCACTTGAATGACCAGAGAGCATTTGGAGGAGAAAATCGGGGAGTAGCAGGAAGGACATAGATCCACCTTGTCTAAATGAAGAGATGTCCTTCGACATGGCCATTTAACCAGGAGAACAGGAAATGACTGATTGAAGAGGGAGAGGTAATAATAGACTGAATATTGTTGACACAACTAGACAGGAAGATCACTATTTCTCATCCTGCAATAAGGACACTTGTAGGAAATTCCCATCCCTGGTGGGAAAACTGCTATTTCTCAACAGTCCCCAAGTGACCCAGGTAATAAAACAGTGCTTGCACATTATGAAATGTATAAGTATTGTAAATGTATGTACCTGTGCCCCTTTCCAGGCAGACATCAGCTGTGTGCCCATGAACAGGCAGTGCCACTTCTGCCCTGAGGTGCCCAGCTGGGATTGCATCTCTCCGAGAGCACCTGAGGGAGAGCAGAGCACCTTGCAAGCTGCAGGTCCCTGCCAGCCCCGCAGGGCTCCTGTCCCATCAACATCTGCTCTGCTGCTGAAACAGGGCCCAGCATGGTGCTGGGATCATCAGAGAACTGAGGTGTGTGCTGGAATTCCATGGCCTCGCCATGGCGCAGCAGCCCTGCATTTCCCTCCTGCAGCCTTGCTCTCCAGCACAGCCATGGAGGCTCTTTGGGCTCCTGGCTGTTGCTGCAGGCAGCAAGGGCAGCTGAGCTCTGCCTTTGGCACAGTCAGGCCTGGCCAGCGCAGGCCATGCTCAGCAATTGCTTGCTGTGCCTGGCCTTGCTGCCAGCCCCGGCAGCGGCTGTGTGGCCCCTTGGTGGCCCTGTGCTGGCCCAGCCATGGTGCCCCAGCCCCTGGGCAGCCCCAGCCCAGGCCAGGAGCATTGCGGCTGGGAAGGGCCCCTGTGCCATGGTGCCCCCAGCAGCCTTGGGGCTCTGTGCCCCATGGCCTCCCTGCTGGGCAGCCTCTGCCAGCTCCTGCAGAGCCCCTGGCACCTGTGGGGCTGCACAGACAGCCCTGCCCCGGGCTCTGCCGGCCTCTGGGCCAGCAGAGAGGCCGGCCAGGGCTGGCCATGGCCGGGAACAGGCCCTGAGCCCCGCAGGAGGATGGAGCTGGGCCACAGCCAAACTCAGCCCCGGGCAAAGCTGGGCTCAGCAGCCAGGGCTGCCAAGGGCTGGGGACAGAGGCTGGCGGTGACAAATGTCCTGGGCCCCCTCCCTGCTCTGTCCATGCCACCAAGGGCACAGAGCAGCCTCCTCTCTGGGGCACTTGCCTGTTTTCAATGCCTTGCACAGGCGCTGGCCCTGCCCCACAAGGCCTGGCCTGAGTCCTGCCCCTGCCCGCTCAGCCAGGCTGAGATGGACACTGATGGTTTCTGGGCCAGGCTCTCTGAGCCCAGCCCAGCTCCCTGCAAGCTCTGCCAGCTGCCCTGAGCTCTGGGCAGCACCAAGGGCCTCTCCCCAGCCCAGCCCAGCCAGCTCTGGCCCCACAGCTCTGCTCAGCCCAGGCTGCTCTGGCCACTGGCCCCACGGCCTCAGCCCCTGGCAAGGGCACAGCAGCAGCTGCAGCTGCCACAGGACTCAGCCCCAGCCATGGCGGAAGGGGCTTGGCCAAGGCCAAAGGAGGCTCCCTGGCTGCCCTGCTCCCCTCTGGCTGAGGTGCTGAGAGCTCTGCAGCCCCTGCTGCCATCCCATCTGCCCAGGGCAGCACAAGAGCCCCGGCCTTGGGGCCCTCCAGAGCTGTTCCAGGCCCAGGGCCAATCCCAAAGCTGGGGCAGTGTTCTAGATTGCCAAGCAATGTGTTTTCTATTTGCCATCTGTTAAAGGTGGGCCAGGTATTATCTGTTAATTGGGGAGTTTTTCTTTATCTCTTCCACAAACCAATCCTCCCTCTGGGGAGACATCTGCTGTTAATGGGCTATTGAATGTCACTGCATGACTGATAACAATTACATCATCCCACTGTGAGATGCTCCACCCAGAAAGAGGAGCCAAGCATTCCTACCTGGATATAATCTGAGATTTTGGGATACCCGAACAGCCTGTCCACTGGATTCCCAGAGGAGGAGCTGCCCCTTCCACTGGATTCCCAGAGGAGCAGCAGCCTTATCCACTGAATTCCTAGAGGAGGGCCAGGCTCATCTACACCACCACTGGATCTTCAGAGGAAGACTACACCCCTCTACAGGATCTCTGTTCCAACAGACCCACACCTGTCTGCAGGAAGACTGCAGGAGGACTGCAGCCACCATTTTAATTGCACTGCTGCCAACACCCTGACCCACAGGGTGTCTGTCGTAATACGGCACGAAAAGACGACACGGACACTGCTGCTCTCCAGGTGAACAAAAAGAAGGGACCTTTATTTTCTGACTCCAACATTTATAGTTTTCCAAAAGTGACAGTGGATTGGAGGGTGACAGTGCCACCTCTCCAATGACACTGGACAGACCAAGAGTCCATCAATTCTCTCCTCCTCCATGAAAGAATGCAAAACATAGGTTGTTTACAGAACTGTGTGTGAGAAAGTTCGTTACAAGAATGAAAACATCAGAAGGCTTAGCAAAGTCTTAGAAAATCAGGGTGACATCTCACCCTTTTCCAGTTAAAAAAGAAAAAGAAGAAAAAAATGAACAATGTGAAAACCACGAACAATGTTCAGTGTCCATTTGCAGAGGAATCATCGGAGTGATCACTCGCGTTGTCTGCTTCCGAGTCATCACTCGATGAGTCACCCGCTTGATGCCTTTCAGGTTGATCACGGTTTCCATTTTGCCTGTCGGCCGGATTCTGTCTCTGCAGTCGCAGGTCAGGGCGAATACACTTTGAAGGTACCCAGCGCACCCCAGTATCTGTGGATACACAAGCATACCCGCGCCCCGAAGCGATAAGGTCATAGGGACCTTCCCATTGTTTGGTGACTAAATTCCGCACCCGAACCTTCGCTCGAGGCTGATGTGCCTCATCCACAGCCTGCAACGAGAGATGATGATTCAAAATGACAGGATTGTTTGAGTTCTGCGGCACAGTGATATGATTGATTGTGCACAAAGCTTTTGCCAACCGACTTTGCGGGGTTTCACCCTGCATTCCCCGTTTTTGTTTTTGAAGAACCCGCTTCAGAGTACCATGAGCGCGTTCTACAATTGCCTGACCAGTTGGAGAATGAGGGATACCAAACTTGTGTGAGACACCCCACAACTGCAGGAACTGCCGCACCTTCTGCGATGCGTAAGCAGGACCATTGTCGGTCTTCACAGCAGAAGGTATGCCCAGAACGGCAAAGGCCTGCCTCCAGTGGGCAATGACATCACGGGCCTTTTCTCCAGTGTGAGCAGAAGCCCACATCGCAGAGGAGAACGTGTCCACAGTGACATGCACATACTTGAACCGGCCAAACTCGGCAATCTGGGTGACATCGGTCTGCCAAAGCTCCAAGGCCCTAAGGCCTCTGGGGTTTACCCCTGCTGGCAAAGGCGGAGCCAGTGCGTGGCAGTCGTCACACGACTCGACAATGTCACGAGCCTCAGTTGGCGTCAGCTGAAACTGCTTCTGCAGTGTATGTGCGTTCTGGTGGAAAAACCCATGCGATGCCTTGGCCTGCGCGAGTGTATCAGGCTGAGGTGCTACCCACGCTGGGTTAGCCAACTTGTCAGCCCTCGTTTCCACTACAAACCCTGGCAAAGAGGTGTGACTCTTCACATGCAGAACATAGAAAGGATGAACCCGAGCCTGAATGGCACACCACAAGGTCTTCAGCAAATGAAACAAGGCAGGATTACTGACCTCCTTCAAAACCGAATGACCCAATCGCTGTGCGATGTCGGCCACATAGGTGGAATCCGTGACCAAGTTGAAAGGTTCCTGGGAAAATTTCTCAAATGCCATGACAGCAGCCCTCAATTCAACCAATTGGGCTGATCCATCCTCATGACCTTCCAGAACCTGCCACTCAGATCCGTCCCTCCAGGTAACAATGGCCTTTCCGGTCCTCCCAGAACCATCAGTGAAGACGGTGGGACCTTGCACAGGTTCCTGACTATTTTTGGGCAGCAAAGAGATTTGTGTGAATTTTGCCATATGCAATAGCTTATGGCTGGGCAGATGATAAGTGATCTGCCCTGAAAAGTTTTCCAGAGCACTCTGCAGGGACACACTGTTTGCAAAGCTCCAGTCAAAATCCTCCCGTTGCACCGGAAGTACAATCTTTGCGGGATCCGCACCCATCAATTGCAAACACCGTTGCCGGCATTTGATTATCAAGCGAGCGAGTAGCTCAAACAATGCAGTTGCCGTCTTCTGCGGCTGATGGGGCAGGAAAACCCATTCCAAGATGTGCAAGGAATCGGACCACTTGTCACTCCACTGGCCAATGATACCTGTGGGATGCGAATCTGGAGTGGTGATGAACACAGTGACATCAACAGAGGGATCAATGCGATGAACCTGGCAAGCCGAAACAGCTTGCTGAACCACCTCCAGCACCTTGTGCGCCTCAAGGGTCAATGTGTGAGGTGACTTTAGATCAGAGTCTCCTTTCAACAAATCATACAGTGGAGACAGCTGTGCATCGGTCAGTCCCAAATACGGACGCAACCAAGTGATGACACCTACTAACTTCTGAGCATCATTCAGTGTCTTCACAGAATGCACAAATTGCACCTCCTGGTGACAGATTGTCCGTTCCAGAATTTTGACCCCCAAATATTTCCAGGGTGGTTGTTCTTGCACCTTTTCTGGAGCCACCTGCAGCCCATGAGTATGCAAAGCATGGAGCAACTGAGGCTGAATCCTCAGCAGCTCATCCTGGGTGGGCGCAGCCACCAAAATGTCGTCCATATAATGATACAGACGTGCATCAGGAAACTGCTTGCGAACTCCAGACAAGGCACGGGCCACATACCACTGGCATATGGCCGGGGAATTGCGCATGCCCTGGGGCAATGTCCTCCATTGATATCTCTGTGCGGGCTCAGCATTGTTAATTGCTGGCACAGAGAAGGCAAATTTTGGCCTGTCATTGGGATGCAAAGGAATCGTAAAGAAACAATCCTTCAGATCCACAATGAGGACCGGCCAGTCTGCAGGAAGCATGGTAGGTGATGGCATGCCCACCTGTAATGTTCCCATGCTTTCCATCACGGCATTGACCTTGCGGAGGTCTTGCAACAACCTCCATTTCCCAGATTTCTTTTTGATGCAGAAGACAGGAGTGTTCCAGGGACTGGTAGAAGGCTCCAGATGACCCTGGTCCAACTGCTCCTGCACCAGCTTCCGAAGGGCGACCAATTTCTCTTGAGGGAGGGGCCACTGGTTTTCCCAGACAGGTTTGTCCACCAGCCACCGTATAGGAGGCGTTGGACACTGTGCGCCCTTCGTCGCAGTGGCCCCCATCAAAAACCCGTCCCGATGCGCACCCCCCAGGCGGACAGAACATCCCTCCCCCAGAGGTTAGCAGGGGTAGAGGTAACATGAGGCCTAACCCAGGCCATCTGTCCCTCCGGGTTCACGACCAGGACTGGCCGCTGGCTCACAAAGCATTGTGCCGTCCCTCCCAGTCCTGCGACAGGCGTCTCCACCGGATTCAGGGGCCACTCCAGGGGCCAGGCGGCAAGGGAGAGAACCGTGACGTCAGCCCCACTGTCAAGAAGCCCGCGGAGGCGGATTTCCGACGGCGTCGCACCAGGGACGGACAGGGTGCACATCATCTCGGGACGGTCCTTGGTCAAGATGGCAGTCCAGCGAACTTGAGGCGGCCCAGTGGATCCGAAGCCACCCGCTCCATGCAACCGGTCAGCCGTCCTGCGAACAGATGACTTAAAAGGCACAAGTTGAGCAAGTCGCGTCCCTTTCGGGATCGTGACGGGAGGGGTGGGTGTGGAAACCATGGCACATATTTGACCTGTGAAATCTGCATCAATGAGACCCAGATGCACAATGATACCCTGAAGGGTGGCACTAGACCTCCCCATCAGGAGAGCACTCATGCCCCCACCCAAGGGACCAAAAGCATCCAGGGGAACCTTGTGTATCCGACAAGATTCTAAAACAACTGTTCCTGCGGTGCAGACATCCACACCTGCTGATCCACGGGTGCTGGCGGCAAGCCGGCAAAGCAAACCTCCATCGGCTCCGAGGTCTGGAGAGAAGCTTGTGTCGGAGCGCATCTCCCCTGTGCGCTCCGCTTCCCGTTTCCCGAACCTGGCAAAGCCTGGCCAGTAACATGAGCAGTCGCCTTGCAGGCATTGGACATGTGATTTGGCCGTCCACACCGACCACACAAAAACATGGGATATTTGGCCTTTTGCGCTTTCTTTCCCCGCTTCTTGCCAGTCCGCGCATACCCCTGCTGTGGCCGCTTGGCCTGCGGCACCGTCCACACCAGCTGCACAGTGGTAGCCACGCCAGCCATCTTTTGACCCAAAAGGTCGAGACCCGAACAGGCCTCTACCATCTCTGGAACAGTAGGATCTGCAGACAGAGCCGCTATGACCCTCTTACAAGCGTCATTGCTGTTAACTTTCAACATGGTTCTAATGACAATCTCCCTTGTTATAGCATCAGGCACCTGCCTCTCCACAGATGCGGTCAGCCGCGCTGCAAATTTCATGAACGGCTCATCAACCCCCTGGAGAATGGTTGGGAACGGCTTCCGCGGAGCAGCCATCTCCAGGGTCCGAATTATCGCTGCCACGCCCAGCGTGTGGCACTGGTCAAGCACAAGGGGAGCAAAGCCAGCCTGCCCCTGAGCATCGGCAAAATTCCCTGTGCCCAACAGCATGTCAACAACAACTGCACGCCTGGGGTCCTGCGGTCCCAGCGCAGCATTCCGCTGCACCATGGCAGCCGCCATGCGAGCCCATTTGGACTCGAAAACAGTAAATTGCAAAGGGTCAAAAAGAGAATGTGACAGAGTGCGGATGTCATGAGGCGTCAGCACATCCGCAGTAGCCCTCCGGAGCATCTGCATGACTTCCGAAGACCCCAGACCATGCTTAGCAACCGCATCACGAAGTTCCTTCTCTAGCTTATATAGAACAGGTTGATGGGTGTTATGAGTGTGAGATACAAAGCTGTGTTTCGTGTCAGGTACACACAGGCAGCATGTGTGCTTATGATTGTGATATGTATGGAAACTGATCATAGGACAATTAAAGGATGAATTCCAAAAAAAAAATAACTGAGGGAGTAAAGCATGGAAGAAGGCCTTTGAACTTATCCTTTGTTTGCAATTAACTTTTATAGCATCTAAAATAAAGCTTTAAGGATGTTGCTACTGGACAGGAACTTTTTGCACGTAGCTAAAGATTAAACAGCTTTGCAATAATAACCTTTTGAAGTATAATTTTAGAATATTGCTTGTAGTAAGGAACTTTAGAAATATAAGTTTAGAATATATGTAAAGGAAACATGCTTATCTCAACACCTTAGCAAAACAGTAAAAAGCAGCTTGAGAAAGGAAGATGAACATCAACCCAAGGATTGATAGCTTCGACCAAGGGAAGCTGGACATCACTGCTATGAGATTTATAGTCTTTGCAATTAAAAGGTGGGCCCACATCTGGAGTCTGGACCGCACCAGCTGGAAGACCTCTTTCTTCTTTCGGAAGTTGGACCCCACCATCTGGGAATACTCCTTTCTGGGGTACATCCTAAGAAAACTAACTCACAATAGTGTATAGAATTGTGACGTAAAAATTAGGAATAGAAACTGCTGAGAAAAGCTTATGTGTGCCCCTATAAATATCTGTACGCCCCAACCATCGGTGTGCAGTTGGAGGGAAAACTTCCCCCACTGTACCCAGCGCTGTTTTGCTCATACTTTACCACATTAATTAATAAATTGATTGCTGCTTGAATATTGGCCTAGTCAAGCTTCTTATTTTTAACAGATTTGGTGCGTTGGCCGGGAAAATTTCCAAATCCATTGGGGGAGACTCCTGATCTCAGGGAGGCGCCCCACCTTGCAGGCTTTTGCCTCAGGTGGCCCTGAGTGACTGGGGAGTCTTTCAGGGAAGAGGAAATTTCTAAGGTAAATTATGAGCAAAAGAATTTGAGCTCCCGAAGTAGACTGCAGTAAGTTCACCTGTAATAACTCGTGCACGAAGACCCAGGCGAGAAAAGGAGGCTGTAAGTATCGCTTGGTTAGGTGGGATAAGAACGGGTGTAGACGTGAAAGAGTGTGAATGGCGTGTGTGTGAGACGTGACCTGGTCACGAAGTGATTGAGGAGTTCTTCTAACCTCGGTTCCGTATCCCCGCGAGGGGAGCGGCAGGTGAAAAAACGAAGCGAGTGAAGGAGAATTTTTCTGTATGTAAAAGGTCGGGGGCGGAATGCGATAATAGTCAGGGGGGATTTTTCTTAGTAAATCAGAGGCGAGATGCAGTACTGGCAGAAGGGACTTTTTATTATAGAAATCCTTGACAAGAAGTGACCAAGTTCTGAACAAGTGTAGTCGAGGCAAGTGAAGGAACACCTGTTAGGATGAAATGGGTAAATGCCAAAGCAGAAACCCAGGAGCTGGTATAAACCAGCTAGAAAATAGAGGTACTAAAGGTACCGGGGAAAAAAAAAAAAGGGAGCAGTTTTCCAGATATACCCCAGGACAGCCCCTTGGGGTAATGTTAAAATTGTAGAATAAATGTAAAAAAAAATAAGGAAGAGTATACAATTGTATTCAGGATTAGATCCTGATACAGCTGTGGGGAAAGCATTAATCAAAACTCAGTTTGTGGCAAAATCATGGGAAGATATTAGAAAGAAAATTGAAGAGTTAGATAGATAGCAGGAGAGAGGTTTACAAGAATTGTTAAGGGAAACACAAAAAGTTTATGTGCGAAGAGAGGAAGAGAAGGTGAAAGTTTAAGCAGAGGTTTTCGAAGCTGCAGTAAAAGAGAGTGATAGAAAGGAAACGAAGTTCCGAATATGCTATTGTAGAAGGAGATAACATGTCTGTAATAGAAAGAAGAAAAATAAGTTCTAACTAGTCAGCTCAAGCTTGTGAATTATTTGCTTTATACTGAGCTTTAGAACTTTTAAAAGATGAGGTGGGGACTATTTATACAGATTCAAAATATGCTTTTAGAAATGTACACACGTTTAGAAAAATCTAGATAGAAAAAGATTTAATAGATACTCAAGGGAAAAAACTGATCCATGAAGAGTTAATAATTAGAGTGCTTGAAGCCCTAAAAGGACCTAAGAGAATAGCAGTAGTACATGTAAAAGGTCACCAACGAGAGTCAAGGCATTTAGTAAGAAGAAAATAACACAGCTGATCGAGCTGCAAAGGAAGCAGCTTTTAAATTAAAAGAGACTGTCCAGCTGAACACTATAGAGAAATTCAGGAAGAACTGCCAAAAAAACTATAGTACTCAAGAGGAGGAAGCTATAAAAAGAAGTAAACTAGTTGTGTATACATCTTGTACAGTTTGAGATGTGTTGAATCAAAGAAAGGAAAAGGTAAGGAAAAGAAAGTAAGAAGAGAAGAAAGAGGGAAGTTGAAGAAAGGGAGTGGTTAGTGGACTCTAAGATGTTAGAAGGTGGAATAGTAATGTTTTAGTGCTAGAAAAGAGCAAAAGTGTGAATGAAGTTTCTGCATAAAGGGCAGGGAAGAATCTTAACACATGGTTGTTAAGAGACTGCTCAATGCCGAACTGGGGTCCGGAAGAGGTTTAGCAGAACGGGCCCTCCTTGAAAGGAAAAAAGGATATGCAAACTAAGGAAAGAAAAAGAATGTCAGGAGCACCCAGGACGCCAAATTTGGAGTTGTCAAGGTTGGGAGGTGTTTGACCGCTCCCGTAGGAGCAGTGGGGTCTCTGGGGCTGCAGCAGGGACCGATTCACGGAGGTGATCCGGCGGCGGTGCTGGGTGCAGATTAAACAGGTTTGCGGGCCGGGAGCGGGCTGGCCCAGTGGCAGAGATGCTGGGGTGGCTCCCAGACTGTCAGGGTCCTGAGTCCAGGATGGCAGCTTTGGCCCTAGAGAGTGGATCGAGAGAGAGAGAGAGAAAAAAGAAGAGAGAGAAAAAGAGAAAGAGAGGGAACAGCGAGGAACAGCTTTGACAGCAATGCTGTGAAAAAGAGGGGGAGGAAGGCCAGCACTAAAAGAGATAAAATCAAAGCAGAAATTGCTGACTCTCCAAACCTCGCAAAGTGGTTTATTTTTTTTAAGTAAGGTTTTTTTTGTGGATTTTTTTGTTTATTTATTTGTTTGTTTTGTTTGCTGTTAAAAAGAGGAGGCTTTTATTCTGAGGAATAGGTCTGTAAAGTTAAAACAAGTAAATGGTGTCAAAAAGGTAAAAAAGCAATAGGTGTGAGACATCTCGTGTTAAATTCGGCCTGGCCTTTATTGTTTAACTAATTTTGTCTCACAAAAAGAAGAATTTGCCTCTGCAGCTGTTAGCACAGCTGGGTACAAGAAGAAGAGGCAGATGTAGAAAAAGCTTTTAACTAAACCCAGAAGTTTTGAAGAAAGCTAATGGTAAAAGTTAATGCAGTATTGTTTTTCTTTTAACACTGTGCTATTAAGAAGTCCTTTCCAAGCACTACTGAAACAGCAGTCTGAACCATGAAAAGAGGGTGAATTTATGCCAACAAAATCAAAGGACTTGTGAAAGAACCTGAAAAATGGACTATCACATTTAAACTGGGTGATACCGAATTGACTTTCAAACCGGGATTGGGTAGTAATAGTTTAGGAAAACCCAATGATCCAAGAAATGTACAAAGAATAACACTTAATTAAGAAATAAGGCAAAGCTTACATCACTGGTTTACTTTTTTTGATTCATCCTGATACTGGACATGGTAGCTGGGTTGTAAGTAAATGTGTGAATTGTGGGAATAATTAGTATTGTGGTTCACAAAATTTATGCTCTTATTGCAAGAACTGTTGAAGTAATAATTTTGTTTTGTGGATGGGAATTATTAGTGTCGATTGAATGAGAAGTACCTGAGGAACAGGTGAGAAACCATAGTTAAGCATTTGTCTGGAAATTAGCTAAGAGAAAGTGACAAGGAAATAGAGAGCAAGACCAGATTGGCCTCTGTATTTCGCCACCAAGAAGATCAAATATACCTGCTGTGAATTGCAACTCCACAGGCATGAGAGGTAGGAATATAAGCCATACTGGACCTCTGTTATTCCTGTTTCTGTCACTCATTTGTTGTTTTTTTTCCCTTTCGGGATACCAGCAAGATCATGTCACAAATACTACAGAAAGCATCATATAGAAAGAAACCAAAGTTCCTCTTTTATTACACACACCCATGTCAACAGCCACTGTTATAACCCATCCTAATTAAGAACCTGTAGGCAAAATGGAGAAAATTATTGGATTACAAGAAACTTAAGAAAATTTAGTAATAGACAAGGAATTGAGTGTCCAAAAGGAGAGAGATGGATTTGTTTTAAATATATCAGATTGTTGAAAATTGATAGCCACAGAAAATTCATTTTAGAAAAAGTAAATGATATATATATATGTAAATAAATGAAAAAAAATAAAAATAAACCAGGTACCAGTCCAAAATTAGAAAAACAATATAAAAACCTAGCTGGTGGAGTAATGTATTAGAGATAAGATGATAAAAGAAATTAAGATTTTTTCCTTTTATATGTTATAACTGTTTTGATATTTCTTCCTTGTGTAATACCCTTGTTTTATTTCACCAGCATAGTTCAGAAGATGCAAGTAAACAAGAAATATTGCTCAAGCCAAATGATTTACAAAGAATAAGAGGGGGAGCTTAGTGAAAAAAAATAGGGTTCATGATATTATGTTCATTAGCTGGGTTGTTGTTTCTACCTTGCCTTATTCCATGTTTCACCTGACTAATCCACTCAGTTATTCAAAGCACACAGGTTACTGTGCTGCCTGTAAACCCGGAATTGGCTACAGGAGAAGCTGGCCAATTTGAGAAAACAGTTAAGATAGCCAAAATAATAAAATTAAAGAAAGAAGACAAAAAAAAAAAAAAAAAAAAAAAAAGAAAAGTTTCCAAAGTTTTGGCCAGATTTGAAGCCCAGACACGAATGAGTAAGATAAATGAAAATTTATACAAGCAGAGGGGGGACTGTGAGATACAAAGCTGTGTTTCGTGTCAGGTACACACAGGCAGCATGTGTGCTTATGATTGTGATATGTATGGAAACTGATCATAGGACAATTAAAGGATGAATTCCAAAAAAAAAATAACTGAGGGAGTAAAGCATGGAAGAAGGCCTTTGAACTTATCCTTTGTTTGCAATTAACTTTTATAGCATCTAAAATAAAGCTTTAAGGATGTTGCTACTGGACAGGAACTTTTTGCACGTAGCTAAGGATTAAACAGCTTTGCAATAATAACCTTTTGAAGTATAATTTTAGAATATTGCTTGTAGTAAGGAACTTTGAAAATATAAGTTTAGAATATATGTAAAGGAAATATGCTTATCTCAACACCTTAGCAAAACAGTAAAAAGCAGCTTGAGAAAGGAAGATGAACATCAACCCAAGGATTGATAGCTTCGACCAAGGGAAGCTGGACATCACTGCTATGAGATTTATAGTCTTTGCAATTAAAAGGTGGGCCCACATCTGGAGTCCGGACCGCACCAGCTGGGAGGCCTCTTTCTTCTTTCGGAAGTCGGACCCCACCATCTGGGGATACTCCTTTCTGGGGTACATCCTGAGAAAACTAACTCACAATAGTGTATAGAATTGTGACGTAAAAATCGGGAATAGAAACTGCTGAGAAAAGCTTATGTGTACCCCTATAAATACCTGTACGCCCCAACCATCGGTGTGCAGTTGGAGGGAAAACTTCCCCCACTGTACCCAGCGCTGTTTTGCTCATACTTTACCACATTAATTAATAAATTGGTTACTGCTTGAATATTGGCCTAGTCAAGCTTCTTATTTATAACACCTTCTTCACTGTCCAGTAGTGGAGATTACTTCCTCAAATCCTGATTGGAGATCAGATGTCGCCATAGTGACAGTCCGACCCTCCCAAATGTTCCAAACCCTGGCTGTCCCTTGACAACAGTGCAAGGGGGTAGAACATAACTATAAATCTATAAAACTTTTCTTAACCTATGTACATGATATTTGTCTGTTAATTGTGAGAGTCAATCATCGCATTACTCATCTGTCACGCAGACACAGAGTGGCTGTCCCTGAGCTCCAGCGCCTCCAGTTCCTGCTGCAGGGCCAGACCTGACTCTGCTGCTCTGCTGGGCTGGGGCAGGGGCAGGGAAAGGCTGAACTGGGCAGTTCCAGGGAGGGGAAAACAATGGAGCCTTGTCCCCATGAGGCCCCACAGTGTCAGAATGGCCCCTTGGTTCCATTCAGCCCCACAGGGTCACCATGGTCCCCTGGTTACAGGAGGCCCTGCAGTGTCACAAGGGCCCCTTGGTTCCACGGAGCCCACAGGGTCAGTTTTGCCAGTGGGCAGGGTCAGCACCAAAGACACAGACACCAACTGCAGGAATTGTGTAATTTATATAATGTATATCTGCAAAAAATTACAAAAGGAGAAGCTCAGCAAAGCACATCGTCATTAGAAAATAATTACAAAAGGAGCAGCTCAGCAATGCACCCAACCATCACTGCCAAAGATTGCAGCAGTGATTCAGAAAGATCCAGCACCAGTTACCCTCAGGCTTTGCCATCCCCCAGATCCACACAGCAGCTGGGGGAAGCTGTCACAGCCCAGGGCTGCAGAGCCACTCCTGGGCACTGGCAATTCCTGCCCGTGCCTCCAGCCACAGGGGAGGCTCCAACCTCGCTGTGAGAGGGCCCAGCTCTGACAGTGCTGAATGAACAAACTGACAGCACTGCTAGTGCGCGAACATCTGGTTTCATCCTCCTCTTGGCTTCCTCCCAAAGCCTGGCCAGGGCCCAAGGAGGAACCAAGGGAGGTGACTTTGACCATTCAGCCCCAAACAAAGCCAGATGGAGCCTTGTCTGATTTTTAAATACAGAAAGATAAGTCCACATTTCACCAATTAATAGATACAGAGATCATATTGCTAATAAAGATTTAATAATGAGCAGATACAAAGATAACCTTTGGTTGGAAGGTTCATCTGGAGGTCAGCTTTGGCTCAGGGCCTGATGTTCAGGCCTCAGTCAGGGCCTGGTGTTGAGAACTCAGGACTTCAACTGGGTCCTTTAACCTGCAGATGAACTACAACCTTCATAACAATTCTTTCAATAACACAATTTGGATTTAGATATTAGGCATAAAGGCATCACCTCTTGTTCTTCAGTTATGTGCTGCTCAAGTTCATTACTCAGAACTATAATTCACATTCCTTTTAAAACAGCCTGAATTAGTTGCTATTCTCTGTTATTTTACTAAATGTCCTATTTTTCTTGAGGCTGTGTCTCTTTTTAGACAAGTCTTCGTACTCCATTTGCAGCACAAGGTGTCACAGAAATGCTAACATGGAATCATAGCACACCAAGTGCTCACACTGCAATGATGACAGACACTGCCACAAATTCATGTTGCAGCAGCCTCCACTTTGGCAGCCATGAAGCCAATCCCACCATGAAGAATTTTCTTCTTTCTGCCACTCTTCTACTGCTTTTTCTGTCAAGGTAATTCCTGACTGTTGGACTTCAATCCCATCACTGATAGCAGTGCAACATTCCTGTCCTAGAACAGCCCGGGTTCCTCCCTGGCCAGCAAGCAGATCATCCAAGGCCATGCAGTTCTGTAGTGCCCCATTCGTGTTTGCTGGAGCTCCTGGGCTGTGCTATTGGATATTTTAACAGGATCATTTGCTATTTCTTCTAAGAATCAATTTATCTCATTATTGTAAACTCCACAGGACCAGAAAATGCACATGAGGCACAGGGTGAACCAGAATCTTTTGCTTTCTGAGACCCAAAGCACTCCTTGGTGGTAAAATGTTCTCTGGACCCCAACTCTTCCTTGTGGTTGTTGCCAAAGTACCCTCGAAGGAGGCTTCAACATTGCCTGGAAACAGGACCCAAAGCATCCTTTGAGAAGCTGTTTATGGGCAGTCTCCACACACCCAGTAGCTCTCCTTCCCAGTACCAAAAGTCTGATTTTCTATTTCCCTCTGTGGGCTGCTGATGGACCCAGGGCTCCTCCCTGTGCTCCTGTTGTGTCCCCAGTGCCTTTGGGCCAGAGGAATTTCACAGTGGCCCTGCAGCTGGGAGTGGCACTGACACTGAACCAGCTCCAGCACCCCAAGTTCTGCTGACATTGGGAGTGATGGTAAAGCACAGAAATCCTCTCACACTGTGGCCTCTGTTACTAGAACAGGGTTTGGTTTCTCCTGAAGGGAAATCCTGGTGAATCCTGTCAAACTGATCATTGCATTCCTGTGTTCCCCAGCACAGTTTTCTGTAACTGTCCCTTCATTGGCTCCATTACGAGGCAGAGCCCATGGACAGAGTTCTGGCCACCCCACAGGGTGGGCCCTCCAAGGGAACCCCATTCCTCCCAACTGCAGCTGAGAACACACCCAGCAATTAGTGACATGGAGTACTTTGGCTACTTTGATCACTAAATTTTCAAAACAATTTTGATGACCAATCCCTTGGTGAAGCTCTAGAGGTGTTTCTGCAAGCAAAGATTCTGGCTGACTCTCAAGATACAACTCACAGACATCAGCAGTACTTCAGGGACAAGATCAATAATTCTTTTTCCTCAATGTCATTTGGGATAAGAACAATAATTCTGTTGTCCATGGAGCTGGTGTCTTTTTAATTCCAGAAGAATGCCTCCAAGTCCTTTGCTGTTCAGCTTTAGCACGGTGTCTGTGGGTAACAAAGCTTGGTGGGGCCCTTTCCCCTGAGGCTGGAAGGGGGCCGGGTCCCAGTCCCTGAGGGGCACCCAGGCTCCTGGATGGAATTTGTCTGGAAGTCCCTCAGTGTCACAGCAGCCTTCCCATGGAGCCCCATGGATCAGAGCATTTTCCAAAGGGGCTGTTGGGACAAACAGGGAGATTTGGTCTGGCAGGATGTGTAAAACAATCTCCTGTAATATCTACTTGTTCTTACACAGAACACTTGGCTGCAGGGACACATTCCCATTGTTCCTGCCCAGCTTTCAGCATTCAAACAGTGCTGCCTTTCCCAGGAGCTGCTCCTTCAGCTGCCTCGGGAGGGCCTTTTGGCCTCTGGAGCCACACTCTGGCTCCATGATTAGGACTGCTGGACCCAAACCCTGTATCTCCATCAACAGCAGTGATTTGAGGTGGATGTCCTTCTTTCACAGTTGTTTTAAAAACAGACAATATCAATAATTGTGCTACCCTGTCCTGGGACTGAACAATCCAATCTTGTTCTCTGATTTAACCAAATTACTTAAATTTCTCCTTGATAATCTGCATCAGTTCCTCCTGCCATGACAGGAACACTTTGCAAGGCCAAGCTCGAGTGAGCAGTTATCAAACCTAAGTGTCCTGGAGGAATCTGAATTCCTGTTTTGGTATTGATAGCTCTCATTTTCTTCTGATTTATCCTGACTAATTCCAATGCATGAAGGTCCAACCCTGTAGCCTCTGGGCTGGCCCTGCCAGGGGCCATCACAGCCAGAACAATTTCCCAGGCAGTCCAAGTCTCACTGTCCGTGGCTGTATTTGCAAATTGGGTGCAGCCGTGCACAGCCAGGGGGTTTCCATTTCCCCAGTGGGCCATTGTTAAGGGCATGGAGCACATCTGGGAGATGGGTTCTCCATGGGGACAGGTTCCCACCTCCTTATTTCTTCAGCTGCTCTTTTAACAACCCCTCCACCTGTTCAACCAATCCTGCAGCTTGTGGATTGTCTGGGATATGAAAACCCCAGCAGTCTTAATCACTGCATTTCTCACAGTAATAGAAAAAGCATTCTGCATCACAGGATCAGCAAATCTTTAAAAAATAGCCAATTTCATCTCTTCCTCTTTTATTTGTTGTATACACTCTTGCAAAGTTTACCATTGACAATTTGGTCTAGGCCAGTCCTTTTCTCTAGGGTATTTAGAGTCATAGTGAGCAGCCAAAGCTGACATATTAGCATTGTCAGCCTTATTACACATCATCAATTTTTAATTATATCGATATAAATATAGATTATTGTGTTATATTTTATATATGTTCTGGTTTGAAAGCAAAACCAGTGAGACACTCCCAGTCAGAAAAACAATTTATTAGGAAAAGGGGAAAAACCCAAAATACATGCAATAATACAACAGAAAAACCACTGACAGTGTCAGAATACAACCTGACACCCTGCTAGTTAGGGTGGTGGTAGCAGTCCAGATGAATTGGTCTTGTTTAAGTGGTGATCCCATAGAAAAGATCTGGTAGCTCTTGTCTTCTGAAGACCAGTGGGTAAGGGTTGCCTGTTCCATCCCAAATCCCAGATTATATCCAGGTGGGGATGCTTAGCTCCTCCCCTACCTGGGCAGAGCATCTCACAATGGGCTGATATAATTCTGAGTCATGTGGTGGGTCCTTGAATACCCATTACACAGAAATGGCTCCTGGAGGGAGTTATCTCTGAGCCATGTGGCAAGGCATGGATGGGCCCATTACAGGAGATAAGGAAAAAACATCTTTATATTGTAACCTAGGATATAATCTACCCCTTATTCTATTACCATCGATACCCAAAACAATATTTTCATATATATATATATATATATATATATATATATATATATATATATATATATATATAAAATACAGAATGAAACTTTACAGACAGTTCTCACTTAAAATTAGGTCTCCTTGTGGTACACAATGGGTTCCCCCATCCTTCTTCATTGCCCATCAAGTGTAACCAGGTCCTTGAGCAAAAACAATCACACGAAAGGGTTTGCATCTGCCTGCAGTGGGATTAATCCAAACAGTCTTTGCTAAAATACCTTTCATGTGTATCACAGGAACTTTGTCTCCATCCACTGTGTTTGGACTTGGCAGGATCAGCTCGATTGATGGACCCTCGGGTGTTGACCATCCAGGTGGCTTTTGCTAAGTTCATATTCCAATTTCTAGAAGTTCCCCTCCCAGTGCCTTCAGGGTAGCCTTAAGTAGTCCCTCACAGTGTTCAACTTTCCCGGCAGCTGGTGCATGATATGGGATATGTTATATCCATTTAATGCAATGTTCTCTGGCCCAGGTGTTGATAAGGCTGTTCTTGAAATGGGTCCTCTTTGTCAGACTCAGTTCTCTCAGGGGTGCTATGTCTCCCCAGGATTTGCTTTTCCAAGCCCAAGATGGTGTTCCAGGCTGTAGCATGAGGCACAGGGTAGGTTTCCAACCATCCTGTGGTTGCTTCCACCATGGTCAGCATGTAGGGCTTGCTTTGGCAGGTTTGGGGAAGCATGATGTAGTCAAATTGCCAGGCTTCCCCATACCTGTACTTCAACCATCGCCCACCATACCACAGAGGCTTCACTTGCTTGGCCTGTTTGATTGCAGCGCAGGTCTCACAGTTGTGGATGACCTGTGAGATGTTGTCCATAGTAAGGTTCACCCTTTGGCCACAGGTCCATCTGTGTGTTGTATCTCTCCTCTGATGACCAGAGGCATCATGGGCCCAACGAGCCAGGAATGATTCTCCCTTGTGCTGCCAGTCTAGATCCATACTTTCACCTTGGCAGCTCAGTCCACCTGCTCATTGGGGTGATGCCTTGGGCTCCAGCTCGTACTGAAGCTCCAACATGTCTGGCACGGCAGCGCTCAGTGGTGGTGTGACCTCAGTCAGGCCACGGTCATCCATTCAGTCTCCATTCTCCGCTGGACTCACACACTGGCCATATAGGGCTGTTGAAAGGTGAACGAGCCTTGCTAACCACACCTTGGCTCTCCAGTTTACAAATCATCTCATGGATGGCAATCACAGAGTCTCTGTTGGTATGATACTGCCGACGGTGCACTGTTGCCGTGGCGATTGGTACCTGTTATTGTTCAACTCTCAGCAGTCCCACAGCAGAGGGGTCGTCCAAGAGACTAGGCAAGGTATTCAGTTGTCTGATGTCTTCTGTCTCTACAGCAGCTATCCCAAAAGCCCAACGATGACCTTTTGGATCTTTGAAATAACCATTTCTGAGATGGTCTATGCCAAGGATGCATGGGGCCTCTGGGCCAGTCACAATGGGCCGTCCACTGGGCCAGTCATGATGGGGTGTTTCTGCCACCCGTTCCCAGTTAAAATCACTTTGGCCTCCAATACAGCCAGCTGCTGGGATCCTCCTGTTACCCCAGAAATAGAAATGGATTCTGCTCCTATGTACCTTGATGGCAGCAGGGTACATTGGGCACCGGTGTCAACCAAAGCCATGTATTTTTGTGGGTCGGATGTGCCAGGCCACCGGATCCACACAGTTCAATAGATCCAATTGTCCCTGTCCTCTACCTGGCTAGAGGCAGGGCCCCTCTATTCCTGGCTGTGGCACACGTTGCTCTCTTCCTCTAAATAGGTTCCTGAAGTTCCTTCAAGAGGATCAGCCATATCATCATTCCTATATTGTCTGGAATTCTGTGTGAGAGAGACTGGAGCATTATTGACTCTAGATGAGCTTCTTGTGCTAGGTGTTAGTCTTTTCAGTTCATGTACCCGGGCTGCTAAGGAGGAGGTGGGTTTTCCATCCCACTTCCTCATGTCTTCTCCATGCTCCTGAGGGAAAAACCAGAAGTTACCTCGTGGAGTATATCCTGTCTCCTTGGCTGGGGGACGCCAGCTCCTAATGGCAGAGGCTCTTGTTGGTTCTGGCGAGATGTGGTAGACTTCTTCCTTAAGTTCTTTTTTTAGTTTCTGATGGCCCTCTTCAATCAGGCTCCAGTTTTGCTCAGCCAGCCTTGTTTCCAAGAACGAGACATGGGAACGATATGGGGAGGTGACAGTGTCCTCATAAATTCTTGGTTTATTGGCCAAGACATCCACCCTGTCCTCGCCTTCCCTCCATTGCAATGTTCCAAGGTAACGGGAGTACATCTCTGGTCCAAGCCATGCAAATCTCAATCACATTTGCGATGTGCACTGGACACAATCTGGCTTTTAGGAAATCTCTCGTCTTCTGAAAAAATGATCTCCAGCACAGCCAATGACCTCAGGCATTGGGTACCTTGTTCCATTGTGCTCCATTTTCCTTGATGTACCTGGAAGTTTTCTTTATAAAGGTATCTTTTCCTCACACTCATCAGCAGTCACCGCCAGAGGCTGAGAGTTTCTTGGGTTCTCCAATCCCTTGGTCAATGACCACATCCCGGGACAGCGATCCCTGTTGCCTGGCCTCACTTCCATCCAGAATGGTGTCATCGGCTGCAGCGTCCCAGATGCGGGGCAGCCAGGTCAGGATGGACTCGTTCGTCTGGCAGGTGAATTCCCTCCGCAGGTCACGCAGCTCACCCAGGGACAGAGAGCGAGTGATGATTTCTGGCTCTGTCTCTTCCGCTGGGTGCGAGGGTCCTGCCGCATCCTCATCAGGCACTATGCAGACTGATTTGCTCTTTGATTTCTGCTCCTGAATGGGGGCAACTGCTACTGGTTCAGGCTGTTCTGGTTCAGTGACAGTTTGTGTGGAGATGCTGATGGTGCTTTTGGTTTCTTCCTCCTCTGTGGCAGTCTGTGTAGACGCGGACACTGTTTTTTGGCGTTTGGTTCTTTCCTCTTCTGTGGCATTCTGTGTGGACACAGATGCTGTTGCTTTGCTTCTCCTTTCCTCTTCTTCAAGAAGATGCTGCACCACACCATGTAGTGCTTTGTTTCTAAGCATTTTGCAGGCTGTGTCGGAACCCAGGACATTCCTCTGACTGCCCTGGATGGCTCAAGACCCTGGCAGGGGGCTCAGAGACCTTGGCACAGAGTCAAAGACACCTGTGCCTTTGATTTTAACCCATGGAAAAATTACCAGTTTTGTGTGAAGATTCACAAGCCACAAGAGTTTGAGTAGAATGATAGTTAATTTGTCACAGGGTGAAAAAGTAGAATTTTGGAGTTTTTAGAATGGGGGTTCAAGAGGCAAGATGGAGGAATCTGGGTGTGTTCTGTCTTCCTCCTTCTTCTTATCCCCTATCTTCTGCTGTGATGGCGACACTTTTGGATGGGCTGAGAGTAGAGACAGACTGTCTAACATAGGTGATGGGTATTGGAAAATTATTGTAAATAAGTATACGTAGTTCTTAGTATAAAAAACTAACACCGCCTCAAGGGCAGTCAGGGTGACACAAACTGACCTGCCAGACAGACCTCAGCGGGTCAGAGAAAGAATGTATTAGATAAGAGAAAATAAACAACCCTGAGAACCAGAACAGAAGAGTCTCGGCTTCTTCACTGGTTTTGGGGCTGGAGAAAAAGACTTTCAAACATCTCGGGAGTCATCACAGGCAAGAAATCCTGACAGGCTGTGCAGAGAAGACAAAGCAGAGCTAACAACAACACTGTGCTGTCCATAGCATCCAGAGGGAACTCAACATTTTCAAAAACTGCTGTGTCAAGCCTGAAAGGCTGGAAAAAGTACTTTTTTATCCCTCCCCCCAGGAGCTGGGTGTGATTGGTGAGGCCCCAGACGTAGCAGCCTAAACTAGGACAAGCAAACAAAATAGAGTACATATTAGGAATTACATTCATTGCCTCAGAGGTTATCATGCAATAGACATAATAAACCAATAAAGCAATTTTTCTTGCTTCGTAAACCATACTCTGGTTTACACAGGAGCATTACAATCGGCAGATAATTCCCCATGTGCGGAAAAATACAGAGAGCTGGGTATGAGACCCATATAAGCATGTTGAGCATCACAGTGAATAGGTGGCTTCTGCAATACAAAATTGCAATTCTGACTTTTCTCAGTACCTTGCTGCCTCACGTTGGGCGCCAAAATTTATGCTCTGGTTTGAAAGCAAAACCAGTGAGACACTCTAAGTCAGAAATACAATTTATTTGAAAAAGGGGAAAAAAACAAAATACATGCAATAATACAAAAGAGAAACGACTGACAGAGACAGAACACAATGTGACACCCTGCTAGTTAGGGTGGTGGTAGCAGTCCAGTTGGATTGGTGGCTGCAGTCCTCCTGGAGTGGCAGATGTGGTTCTGTTGGAGCAGTGATCCTGTAGAAGGGTGTAGTCTTCCTCTGAAGATCCAGTGGAAAAAGCAGCTGATCCTCTGGGAATCCAGTGGAAAGGCAGATTGTTCTGTCCCAAAGCCAGGATTATATCCAGGTGGGGATGCTTAGCTCCTCCCCCCTGGGCACAGCATCTCACAATGGGCTGATATCATTCCATGAGCCATGTGGTGGGGCCATTAAACAGAAATGGCTCCCGGAGGGAGTTATCTCTGAGCCATGTGGCAAGGCATGGATGGGCCCATTACAGGAGATAAGGAAAAAACAATGCCCCTCCTGGTTTCAACAGCTCTTGAGGATGGGAATAGAATACATCTTTATATTGTAACTGAGGACATCTATCACTGATGGAAGGGTGGGATGGAGCAACCTCACATTTGGTGTCATCACACGGGATCGTTCCATGCTCTGCCCGGAGTTTCCTGAGGGCTGGTAGTGTTGGCCTCAGGAACTCTTTGGGCAATGGCTGTGGGACTGAAGGCTTAGTGAAAAACGAGAACAGTTGTTCTTCTTGTATTTACAGTCTTTTGCCACATGTCCAGATTTCCCACAGTTATAACAGTTTCCCCTGCCTTTATTACATTTTGTATTGTGGGGAAGCACGTTTGCTGCAACCAGCGTTTCCATTGCCCCCTAGCTGGTGGCCTTGGCTAGGCTGGAGTCACAGTCTGAGACCACTTGGCAAATGCAAGTGTCAAGCATCTGAGCGATGGTCGACTCAGAGTCAAGAGGGAGGGCGTGCAGAACCTTTCTGCAGTCAATACTGGCATCACAGAAAGCTAATTTGCTAGTAAGTTAATCCCAGATCTTTTGATCGCCTACCTGTTTTTCCAGCGCTTTCATAAGGTGATCTACAAACTTGATATAGCTCTTGTCCAGGCCCTGGTGAATGTCACTGAAGTCAGTGTGTGATGTAGAAGCATCAGGTGTTTGGAGGAGGATGGACCATGCAGCGCCTTTGAGATCTTCCAGTATTGACCGGGGGAGGACTTCAGCCTGATATTGCAGCCTGATATTGCAGCCTGATAGTACAGTCTCCTTCCCCGGTAATGCGGTCCATTGTGAGGCGTTGTCACCCTTCTTCCTTAACATAACCTTTAGGGAGCTCATTAAGTTTATTTATCCAAAGTCCTTTCCACAAAATAAACTCGACAGGTGACAATATAATTTTCATACACTGTTTTAAATTATATGCTACCATCGTGTGGGCAGAAAATGGCACATCCAGCAAATTGTTAAAATAGGAAGAACCCCTCCCATATTCCTTTGTGGCCTTTACTAACAGAGATATCCGGAAACTCAAACAGCCAGTGAAAAAAACATTTTAAACTCCCCTCTGAAAACAAACTCCCCTCTAAATTCAAAACTGCCCAAAACTTAACAGCTGTAGGCTGAGGGCACAGGGTTTTATATGGGGTAGTGAGGGCAGAGCTGAGGGTCAGAGTCCAATGGATATGGGGGAAAAGGGTGAAAAGGAGGGGTCAGAGGTTGGGCCAGCCAGAAGGGAAACAGGGGTGGAGGAATGCAGCAAACTAGGGACAATGGAAGGACAGAGAGAAAAGAACATTTCAGGAACTAACCAAACATGGGCAGTAGGGGTTGAACTAGGGTAATTAAGCCAATGGGCCAATGGGATATCATAACTTTACATAAATCAGCATGTGCCTGCAAAGATCTATGGGAGAAGCAAGCTTCTCACCCTCACCTGAAAGCCTATTCCTCTTACTTGGGACCAGTCCTCCATGCCTGGGGGATTGAAACTCTGATAGTAGCCCCTGGGCCTCCACACACTCTCACAGCTGGCCCAGGGCAGGTCTGGAGTGGTCCGGGTGGCATCTTGGGCTTGGCACACAATTGAGGAGGGTATCAGTTTTCAGTGGGGAACTTAGGAGTTTTAGATTGCTAAAATAAAAGAAGAAAAAGCTCTCTTGGCCTTACTGCAGCCAGTTCTTCAAGCAAAGCTGGCCCAAGCTGACAGAGGAGAGACAGGATGGGGTTGGGGAATGTGGACCAAGATTGTCCACATTGGGTAAGAGTTCAAGGCACAACTTCTCTGACCAGGCCAGATCTCCTCAGGAAAGTCCCTGGGACAATGTCAGTCACAGGATGCTGCAATCTGCTCTAACAAGAATAATATGCTCTTTAAAAATACAAATGTGGATTTTTTAGAAGCTCTTTGAAATATTGTCCCATAAGAATAGCAAAAGAACTTCCTGATGAACTGCATGAGAGCAGAGGGAAATCAAGGCAGAGCCACGGTTTGTACAACTTGCTTGATCCTAATGAGCCCCATGGTGCATTTGGAGCTGAGCCCTGGAACCTGAGGGCCTGAGAGGAGTTTGCACAAACTTTTCCAGCAGTAAAAGTCAGAGGAAACTCCCAAAGTGTCTTGAGGCATGAATGGGCCCCACTGAGGTCCATCCCCAACACAGGCCCCTTATGGACACCTTGGAGGAGAAAATTGGAGGCCAGGATGAATAAAAAAGCCTCTCAGAGCCTCAGTGTAGAAAGGAAAATCCAAAGTACCTTAAAAATCTTGAGTATCTCAAAAACATTAATGAGCTGCACTGAGTGTCAGTGCAAAGCTCTCAAGGGACTCGTTAAAGCAGATAATTGGGGCCATGATTGCACAAACCTCTCACAGAGTCTGGATCAAAAGGGAAACACCAAGTACCTTAAAATAACTGAAGTACCTGGAAGCATTAATAAGCCCCACTGAGTGTTGTTACTGACAAAGCCTCTCCAGGGACTAATTACAGCAGATCATTGGAGGCCATGATTGCACAAACCTCTCAGAGACTCCAAGGCAAAAGCCAAAGCCAAAGTCCTTTGAAAAGCCTGCAGTCCCTGGGAGCATGAAGGAGCCCCCAGGGCCATTGCTGAGCAAGGCTCCCCAGGGACTCCTTCCAGCAGATCCTTGAGGCCACTGGCATGTGGGCTAGGGGGGGATGCTGAGGGCAGGACCAGGGGCTGCCAGTGGCCAGGCTGGCTGGGGCTGTGCCAGGAGGCCCCAGTGCCTCAGGACAAGGTATCTCCTGGCAGCCCTTGGTGGCACAGACCCTGCTGTGCCCCAGCGCCAAGACTTGGCTTCTCTGTCCCCACCTGTCATCACTGCCTGCAGTTCTCTGCTCTGCCTGGGGCCTGGGGACACTTTCTCAGTTGTGTCCCTCACTGGGACCCATTAAAAGTGAAAGAAACTTTGGAGCTGGATTCTGACTTGGAGTTCTGCAGAGGTTTCTTCAGCTCCCTCTCAGGGACTGATGTTCAGGGCCTGAGCACAAAGCCCCAGAGGGTCATTAAAGTCCTTGTGCTGTGGCTGTGCTGCTGAGCTGGGCTGGGCTGCTGGCACAGAGGCAGCTCCTGGTAACCAAGAAGAGCTTGAAAAGCACATTTCTCTTGCTGAGCAGCTCTTCTGCCAGCCCAGCAGGGCTGGGGCACTGCCTGCAGCCAGCCCGGGCACAGCACAGAGGCACAGAGAGCTTCAATCAGTCAGGGCTGGGAATGTGCTGAGAAGTGCCTGGGGCAGAATCCCTGCCAGCCCTTGGCACAGGAACCTCTGGCTGCAGAACAATGCAGCTGCAGCTCCTGGAGTGATCTCCTACAGCTGGAACATCCCAATGCCTACAGACCCTGTGAGTACATTCTCTGATTGTCTCTTGTGCAGAGCAGCCAGGGGTGCCCAGGGCTGTCCTGCAGAGCAGGCTCCTGCAGCCCAGGGCGCTGTGCTGGGGCAGGGACTCTGCTGCCTGCCAGGGACAGCTCTCAGCCGGCCCGGGGACCTGCTCCCAGCACTGGGGGAAGAGATGTGGGTGGATGGAAATAGCTGCTAAGGCTTGGATTTCTTCCCCTTACGTGGTTGAGTAAGCTGCATTTTCTTTGCTGCTATCAGCAGAATATTTAACTGCAGAACATTTCCAGGTAGATTATACAGGGAGCGCAGCAAGGCAGTGATTGCTTAAAAATGGAAAATCCTGCTTTTTTAATCTGCATCTCTGGTTTGCCCAGATGGGAAACTTCATATAGATACTTCTGGTGAGTCTGTATTGTTTCTTACTCAACAGCAACAGATATTCATCTCCCAGTTCAGGTTAAGAAAATTTAAAAAAAATTCTCACAGATCTGAATAAACCAGGCAGTAACAGAAATCAGCCCAGGGCCCCTCAGAGGCACCATCAGTGTTGATTTCAAGCCTCGTCAGGGTTGCTCTGACATTGCCATCAGAGCCTGCAGAGCCAGAGCTGCCCATGGGCAGTGCCAGAGCTGGGAGGGGTCTGCAGGGCAGAGCTGAGCCCCGAGGGCTGGGCTGGGCTCTGGCAGCACTGGCAGGGCCCAGCCCTGGGCACAGGGAAGCAGCTGCTGGCAGGGACAGCTCCAGGCAGCAGAGCCCTGGGCAGGCAGTGGGGGGAAAGTGCCCCCGAGATGTGCTGGGATATTTAAAGTCCTCTCCATACCCAACTATTCCATGATTACTTTTCTTACAGATCCCCATGCCAAGGCACAGCAGATGTCCAACAGCAGCTCCATCAGCCACTTCCTCCTGCTGGCACTGGCAGACACGCGGCAGCTGCAGCTGCTGCACTTCTGCCTCTTGCTGGGCATCTCCCTGGCTGCCCTCCTGGGCAACGGCCTCATCATCAGCGCCGTAGCCTGCGGCCAGCACCTGCACACGCCCATGTTCTTCTTCCTGCTCAACCTGGCCCTCACTGACCTGGGCTCCATCTGCACCACTGTCCCCAAAGCCATGCACAATTCCCTCTGGGACACCAGCACCATCTCCTACACAGGATGTGCTGCTCAGCTCTTTTTCTTTGTGTTCTTCATCTCAGTAGAGATTTCTCTCCTGACCATCATGTGCTACGACCGCTATGTGTCCATCTGCAAACCCCTGCACTACGGGACCCTGCTGGGCAGCAGAGCTTGTGCCCACATGGCAGCAGCTGCCTGGGCCACTGGCTTTCTCTATTCACTGCTGCACACGGCCAATACATTTTCCCTGCCCCTGTGCCATGGCAATGCCCTGGGCCAGTTCTTCTGTGAAATCCCACATATCCTCAAGCTCTCCTGCTCCAAATCCTATCTCAGGGAACTGGGGCTCGTTGCTGTTAGCTCCTGTTTAGCATTTGGTTGTTTTGTGTTCATAGTTTTCTCCTATGTGCAGATCTTCAGGGTCGTGCTGAGGATCCCCTCTGAGCAGGGACGGCACAAAGCCTTTTCCACCTGCCTCCCTCACCTGGCCGTGGTCTCTCTGTTCCTCAGCACTGCAGTGTTTGCCTACCTGAAGCCCCCCTCCATGTCCTCCCCATCCCTGGATCTGGTGGTGTCGGTTCTGTACTCGGTGGTGCCTCCAGCCCTGAACCCCCTCATCTACAGCCTGAGGAACCAGGAGCTCAAGGTTGCAGTGTGGACACTGATGATTGGATGGTTTCAGGAAGATTAAACTGCTAGCCAATTCCTATAAATCACTTGCAATAAAAGTCATCTTTGATACATCTTGTTGGCTTGATTGTGGGTCATTTCCCCTTTGTTTTAGCTTTTTTAATTATTATCCACAAAGCAATGTCATGGTTTGTGCCATTTCTCATTTTGTTTCTCTCTGCCTTCTCTGTGGCCACAGACTATGACAATGACGGGGGTACGCACTTAGTGTCTTTAAAGGAACTAAAGGATGTCCCAGCAAAGTTTTCTGCAGAGATGCCCTTTGGTTGCCTTCTCTGGAGCTGCAGCAGCAATGTCTATGTGCAGAGCTGGGGGCAGATCAGTGCTGGCCCAGCAGCTGTGCCCAGCAGCAGCAGCAGCACTTGGTGTTGCCAGTGCTGCTGCCGTGGCCCTGCCCCGCTGCCCTGGTGGCCCTGGTGTTGCTGTAGGGCCTGAGTGCTCTCGGGGCCGGGCACAGTGCTGGGGGTGGCAGTGCCAGGGCTGCAGCAGGGACAGGCCATGGGCACTGCTGGGGCAGCGCTGACGCCTCAGGCCAGGGCCTGGGGGCTGCAGCCTCCTTGCCCAGGCTCTCTCAAGAACACACCCAGGCCAATGCTCAGCACAGAAAACCCCCGTGAGCAGCCCCAGGGTGGCCGTGGGCAGGCTGGGGGCAAACAGCATGGCTGGTGCTCTGCAAGGGCCCTGGGGGAGACGGGAAGGAGCAGCAGAGCAGGGGCTGATCCATCCCCAATGCGCTGGACAGCCCAGGGCAGCGTCCCAGAGCGTCCTCATGGAGCTGCCAACACCATCCCCCCTCTGCAGCCCTGGCCTCTCCCCCAGCTCACAGAGGTGCCGCATCCTTGCAGGCACAGGCACGGCAGCACTGGCTCAGGAGCCCCTGTTTGCATTGCACACAGCAGGCGGGAGCACCCCCATGCTGTTGCTGTGGGGACATCAACCTGAGGGAGCACAAATGCCATCAGCCCCTGGGGCCAGCAAGGACTGAGGGACACCAGGGAAACCACTCAGCTTTGTCCTGGCCTCTGCAGTCAGCCAGAAAGTTTGTTCCCATCAGCTGGGAGTATCCTATCCCACTGCAGATGCTGTTGCTCAGAGCCAGGGCTGCCTGGCAGACACCCCCAGACTGCCCTGAGCATTGCCTTTGCTTCACCTTTGCTTTCTTTACTCTTCCCTTGTCCAAATTAGTTCCTCTTTGCCAGCCCTGTTCCCTGGCCTGCAAACAGCCCATCCCTGTTTGCCCTTTCCTCTCTGGCCCCACTCCCCATTGCAGTTCCTGACTTGGCCCCATGGGAACGGCCCTTGGGGAGCAGGATCATCCTCCAAGTGCTGCAGCAATTGTCTGCAGGCTCCTGCAGTGCCCCATGCTGCTCCTTTGCCAGAGGCACCCCAGGCCAGGGAGGCCCATCTGGGCTGCTGTGTCTGCCTGTGGGGCTCCCTGTTCTGGGCAGTGAGGAGGAGCTGCAGAGGCTCTGCAGGACTGACAGGATGGGCTTTGGGGCTGGCAGGAGAAGCTGAGGCACCTGGGCTGCTGGAGCTTCTGAACAGGAGGCCCAGGGCTCATCCTGACACTGCTCCAACGGTGCTTACAGAGAATCCCAGAATCAGCAAGGTTGGAAAAGTCCTTGGAGATCATCAAGTCCAACCTGTGCCCTGACACTGCCTTGTTGCCCCTGAGCCTCCTCCTCTCCAGGATAAACAACCACAGCAGCTCCCTCAGCCACTCCTCACAGGACTTGTGCCCCAGACCCCTCCCCAGCCTGGTTGCCCTTCTCTGGACACGCTCCAGCCCCTCCATGTCCTTCCTAAATTGGGGGGCCCAGAACTGGACACAGCACTCGAGGTGCTGCCCAAGCAGTGCCCAGCACAGGGCAAGATTCACTGCCCTGCTCCTGCTGGCCACACCATTCCTGATCCAGGCCAGGAGCCATTGGCCTTCTTGGCCCCTTGGGCACACTGCTGGCTCATGTCCAGCCTGCTGTCCAGCAGTCCCTGCAGCTCCCTTTCTGCCTGGCTGCTCTCCAGCCACTCTGTCCCCAGCCTGTGTTGCTGCAGGGGTTGTTGTGGCCAAAGTGCAGGACCTGGCACTGGGACTTGTTAAACCTCACCTTGTTGGATTTGGTCCCTGGATCCAGCCTGTCCAGGTCCCTGTGCAGAGCCCTCCTACCCTCCAGCAGATCAACACTCCCAGACAACTTGGTGTCACCAGGGTTCCATGAGGCCCCAGAGTGTCCCAATGCTCTCCATGATTCCATGAGGCCTCCAAGTGTCACAATGTCCCTTTGGTTCCATGGGACTCCTTCATGTCACAAAGTCCTTTGGATCCTTGGGCCCTGCAGTGTCACAATGAATCCTTGGTTCCATGAGGTCTGGCAGTGCAGCAATGCTCTCCTTGGTTCCACAGTGTCACAGTGGCCTCTTGGTCCCCTCTTGGTTGTGGTCTGTGGTGCTCGTTGATGCAACTTTTCCCAAGAGTGATTTGTGCTTACAGGCAGGAGCCACGAGAGCGCCAGCACAATCACAGACACACAGACACACAGACACACACACAGACAGACACACAGACAGACACACACACACACAGAGCTGCTCGGCAGTGGAGACACAGGAGCGTCCAGGCATGGAGTTCTAACAAGGTTTTATTTGGGTCTAATGCTCCAGGGGTTAAGGACAAAAACCAAGGATGGTTTAGGGTATAAATACAGGAAAAGAGGGGGTGGAGAAGAGCACCAGGATCTAAGGGTTTAGGGTGGTACACAAGGAAAGGGACTTACAGGGAGTGCCAGGGTGGATAGGCAGGGACATAAACTAAAGGGAAGACAGGGAAGGGAGAACTCTCTACATCATGAACGTATGGAGGTACAAGGGGTAGGAAAGGCCAACAGGCAAATACAGAGGACAGAACTGGGACAAATTAACATAGTGCTGCAGAGCACCATGGGGGAAGCTTTTTTCCTCACCCTGAGCTGTGAGGAATGCCCAGAGCCTGAGGTGCATCTCTCCAGGGGATTGCTGTTTCTCTCTCCCCAGTAAGCTCACAGGCCTACACAAACACACACTGGAGATGTCTGGGGCTGTTCATCATTTCTCTGCTCTCCAGCGCTGAGGCAATGGACTCTGGCTACAGTGCTGAGATCATGCCCAAGGCAACCACCCCTGGCAATGGGGCTCCATGCAGCTGCTCTCAGGAAATTGCCCAAAACCTGGGGAGTGCCCCAAAACCGCCTCAGAAACGTGAGATACCCCAGCATCTCTTCATGAACGTGGACTACCCAAAAACTCACTCAGTATTGGACTCCCCCTCCCTTCCTCATCCCCAGACTTTGACTGTCTCATTCCAGACCCCAGCCCACCTTCCCAGTCCCAAGTCCAACCCATTCCACCCCTCCTGGACATCAACACCCCCTTCCCAAGCATTACTTCTCCCATTTCACACCTCCCAAACCTCATCCCAGCCACCCTGCTCCACCCAATGCTCATCTGACCCCTCCTGATTTACATCTCACCTTGCCCAGTCCCTTTCCAACCCCATTCCACCCTGAGGGCTCTGGAATCAAGTAATTTTGGGGTGGCATTGAGTAGTTTTCAGTGGCATTGAGCAGTTTTGAGCTGACAGATCAATCCCTCTCATCTTTTGGAGTGCCAAGAAATAAAGACAGCTAAATCAAATATCCCCCAACCCCTCCCATATCCTCCCAGATATCTCCGAGAATCCAAGATTCCCCCAAAACACAAGTAAAATGTGAGGCTTTAGATGCCTTTGATGAATTGGTAGATTTTTACCCCAATTTTCTTTGTTTTGTAGGGAGTAAGATAAATCAAATGATAATTAGAGGCAAAATAAAAGGAACACCAGCCACTTCCCAGCGTGTTTCACTGGGAAAGTGGTTCACCAGGGCACTTCTCAATGTGGGTCCCCCGATGGGGATGGAGTTAGGGCAGTGCATGAAGCTCTTCCTGCAGTCGAGGCTCTTGCAGGGCTTCCCTTACCGGTGCCTCCGTTGGTGACGGGTAAAGAATGAGCGGTCTGAGAAGCTCTTCCCACACTGGGGACACTCGTAGGGCCTCTCCCCAGTGTGGATGCGCCGGTGGGTGACGAGGGTGGAGTTGTGCCTGAAGCCCATCCCGCAGTCGGGGCAGTGGAAGGGCCTCTCCTGTGTGTGAATCCGCTCATGTACAAGGAGATGGGAGCTGGTGTGAAACCTCTTCCCACAGCTGGGGCACTCGTAGGGCCTCTCCCCAGTGTGGAACCTCTGGTGGACAATCAGGTCGGACCTGTGGCTGAAGCCCTTCCCACATTCCCCACACTCGTAGGGCCGCTCCCCAGTGTGGATCCTCTGGTGGCAGATCAGGTTGAAACTCTTCCTGAAGCTCTTCCCACACTCCAAGCACTCATGGGGCATCTCCCTGTCAGGAAGCTGCTCATGAACCTCCAGCTCTGAGCTCTGGCTGAAGCTCTCTCCACCTTCCTGGCACAGGCTGGGTCTTTCCTCCTCAGAGCACCCTGGGCTGAGTTTGGAGCTCCTCGTCCTGCAGGATCTCTGGGGCTTTTCCTCCCTGTTGGATTCCTGCACTGAGGAGCCGCTCAAAACAGCCTCTTCCACGAGGTTCTGCTGTGGGGATTTGTCCTCCCTGGTCTCCATCCTCAGCTCCTTGTCTGGGGGAGGAAGGACAAGGAGAGGATGGGATTTGCCACCGTGCCAGAGGGAAGGGGAAGGAGATCCTCCCAGGGCATCCCCGGCAGGACGGTGTTGGCAGCAGGGTTGTCCTGCAGCCGGGGGCCATGCTGGGCTGGGAGATGGAGCAGGAGAGAGGGGGAAAGGGGCACTGACTTCCTCCTCACCTGCCTGGGTGTCCCAAGGAATCTTCGTCTTCTTTGCAGCCTCCTCCTCCATCTGGCGAAGGTTTGGGAATGGGAAATCCTGTTTTAGGAGGAAAAGCAAGGGATGAGCATGTTGAGTTTGAAGGTCCCTCTGGCCAAGTCCATCTCTAGAAGTCACCTGATGTCCATAAAAACCTTCAAAAATCAAGAATGAATCAAAAAAAAAGCCACCAGGAGTGTTCCATTTCCAGTCTCATCCCTCTGGGGTTCTGGTGGTCCCATTTCACGGTTGCTGGGGATCCCATGTGTCTGGGAGATCATCCCTCTCCAGGGTCCTGCTTAGGGACACTGGGGGATTTTGGGGTCCCAGAGTCCCCCTCTCCATCCTCTCCAGCCTCTCCATCCAGGCACTTGGGGCTCCCCTCTCTTCCCACCACCCTCTCCTGCTTTAGGGCAAATTTGGGAGAAAACTTCCAAAAGGGGTTTCTTCTAGAAAGGAAATTCCAGCAGCCCCTACCCCAACCAGATTGGGAAAATATTTCCTTGCAGAAAAGTAGAAAAAACCTGTTTATTTTACAAGCAAAGAATTCACTAGCACAAAAAATGAACAATATTAAACAATACAACCTCCTGCCGCTCCAAAAGAGATGACAAACTCACAAAGTCCCTCAGTGGGCTGTAGCTCGGCTCACTCAGTCTCTTATCAGTCTCTTATCAGTCTCTTATCAGTCTCTAATCAGTCCCTCCAGGGCTGGAAATGCCCTGGCCCAGGCCCAGCCAGGTGGCCACAGGTGCGAGCTGCCGGTGCTCTCTGGGTGTTCAGTCCAGAGGAGCTTTAAACAGCTCCAAGAAAAAAGAAAAATCACAGTCCAGGGAACTTCTCTGCCTCAGCGAGCTAAAAAGTAACTAAAAGCAAAGGTGTCTTGCCTCTGTCCCTCTGTATGTCCATCCACAGACAACTGATATCTTAGGTTTTAAGTTGTTCTGTTCTGTTTTGGTGTGCAGCTTTTAGCTTTATATTAAGTGTTCCTGGGATCTTTTCACAGAGTGGTGAGGACAAAACAATCCTGTTCCAGCTGGAGACTCAAGGACAATCTCTTCAAACTTCAGGGCCAAAGCATAAACAATAGGAAAAGAGGATGAGCAAGCAAGCAAGGAGGATGAAACTTCATAATTTGAAGCTATTACTTGGGCAGTTAACTCCTATATGCAAATGGACTAAAACTTATGAAAATGGGAGATCTCATGGCCAAGCCCTCTTTTGCTCCCATCTTGGAGCCATCCGGGCAGAGCCACGACTGTGGCTCCGGTACTGCCCGAGTGTGGCCTTTGAAAGGCACTTCAGTAAAATCCACTTTATTCCTCTTAACTCCCTCTGGCCTCTGTTCCAGCTCCTTAAGGCATCACAGCAGTCCAGGAGCCGGAATGTGGAGGAGTGAGAGCAGTTTCTGAAAACAATCTGCTGCTTCTTCCTCCTCTCCTTCGCTCTCAGAACCGGCCTGAAAGGTGCAGAACTCATTTCGGGGCTAAACAGACCGATGGGGTACGAGCATCATGAAGTCACCCCAGGACACGCCCCGGTCAGGGTCAGGGGGTCCCGTCCCCGCCTCATCTCCGGGCTGCCGGGGGTCCCCAGCTCCGCTATCGCCCCTTCCCCTCTCCCGGCCCCGGGGGTCCCACGTCCCACAGCCCCGGCTCTCACGGGGATCCCCAAAACCAATGGCCCGCCCCGTCGGTACCGGGCCAGCCCCGCGTGGACCCCCCGGGACCCTCCCGAGGGGCGATCGCGGCTCCTCTCCCCCCGAAAAAGCTCCTCGTAGGGAGCCCGGAGATATCCGGGGCTCGAGTCCGGGATCCGCCGCCTCCCAACACTCTCCAAAAAAATCCTCCCGGAGACCCCTCGGCAGAGCCGGGGCGAGCTCGGCCTCGGCCCTCCCCTGCGGCTCGGGGCTGGGGGCGATGCTCCCGGGGCAGGGGGTGCTGCAGCCCCAGCGTGCGGGCGCTGCGAGCGGCGGGATTCTCCCGCTCCCGCTCCTCTCCCTCCTCTTCCTCCCGCATTCCCTCCGCTCCCAGCCCGGACCCCCCTTGGCCGCCCCTCTGCCCCGCGGCCGCCGCAGCACCGGCTGCTGGGTGGGGCAGCCCCCGGTCGGCCCCGGGGGTGGGCAGGGGGCTCGGGGCCCCCCGGTGCGGATCCGCGCCCCCGGCCCGAGCCCCGAACTCCGCTCTGGGGCCGCGGGGCTCCGCGGGTGCGCCTGGCAACGGGTGAGTCATCGGCGAGAAGAGCTCTGGTTGGCTGGGAATTGTTCAGCGCGCTCTCTGATTGGCTGGAACTGCGAACGGCGCTGCGCCCGGCGGGTGTCCCTGGGAGCTGCGGAGGCCGGGCCGGAGCCTTTTCCTGTTTCTTTCTCTCCCTCTGAGAACTTTTTCCTATTCCTTTCTCTCCGAGAGACCTCTTCCCTATTTCTTTCTCTCCCTCTGAGACCTCTCCCCGATTTCTTTCTCTCCCTTTCTCCTCCCCATTTCTTGTTCAGTTCAATCCAAGTTCAATCAAATCCGCAGGTTTCACTCGCACGGTCTCATTTGCACCTTCACTGGACAAGAGGCGTCTCTCCCTCACGAAATCATAACCAGTGGGCAGGGTCCCTTCCCACCGCAATCGTTCGGGGATTCTGTCACGGACTCGCTTCCCTTCTTCCCTCTGGCTCTAGCCGGGAATGTGCTGGGAAATGTCCAGCAAAGCCACCTTTGCTGTGTGCTCCGGGAGCCCACAGAGCTGCTGGACCTTGTCCCCTGGCCCTGCACAGCTCCTTGGCAGGCACGGCAGGAGCAGCGCCCTGGCAGCCTCGGGAATGCCCCTCTGGGATCCACAGCACACATTCCCCGGGGCTGGAATTCCAGTTCCTAGACAGGAAATGATCCTCCTGCCCATGAAGGCAAAGCCCTTAAGAAGGAGCCAAAAGCCAAGCGGAGCAAGATCCTACAGTGACATTTCACTGCCAGCCTTCATCACTTCACCCATGGTGGTTGTAGCTGCTGGACAGGGAATGAAATCAGGGCAGGGTCTTTGGTGGGAGCTGCCCTGGGTCAAGGGAGACACTGAGAGAGAAACAGAACAGGCAAAGAAAGGCAGGAGAGAAAGGAGGGCACAAACAGAATCAGCTGAGAAGGTTGCACTCTGAAACAGAGCTGCAACTGACAGAAAATGTATGGGACAGAAAAAAAAATATTTGCAAATTTATTTCCTATCAAAACACATTTTCCTCCCTTTCTCATAAACCTTCTCCCTGTGTTATTCAGCAGGTCTGTCAGAAAGTTCTTACTTTTGGGTGGAGGATCCAGGCTGCAGCCACAAGGAAACAGGGAATGGGGATTTTCCTGCTCCTGGGGAGTTTGACAGCCTCAGCTGAGGAGAGCAGGAGGCACCAGAAGACAAGGGCAGCTGGGCTTCATCTTTGCACAGGAAAGAGGGGGGGGGGGGGGAATCTCTCATCCGATCTGTAGCTGCTCCCACAGGGATGTGAGGGCTGATCCCAGAGCCCCAAGGGTCACAGGCAGGGCTGCCCTCAGGGAATGCTCGCCTGGTATTGAGAGGCAGGATGGGAGCACCTGGATCTTGGAGCACCCAGTTCCTCCCTATGTTTGGAGGTGCCTGAGGAGGGCTGGGATGATGCCAGGGACATCCTGCAGTGACATCCCCCTGTCCCACTCTGGGTGTGCTCCATCCCAAACCTGACCCTGATCCTGGTCTCAATCTCACTCCATGTTTAGACACCCTCACAGTTCTGTATTTAATCCCATCCCAATCCCAGACTTGTCTAGCCCCAGACCCAATCCCAACCCCAGCCCCAATTCCAGCCCCTTCCTAAATCCTCGGCCCCAAACCAAATCCCACGTTCAGCCCTTCTGGGGCTTTGGGGGTGTCTCTGTCCCTCTGACCCCAATTTTGTTTGGGTGGGGTCCCACCAGGGCTGAGAGGGACAGAGACCCCCCCGGCCTCCCCAGGGATGAGAAGGTCGGAGAGCCCCCCCAGCCCCGAGCACCCTCAGCGGTGAGAGGGACACAGAGCCCCTGGTCCCCAGCCCTGCACAAGCATTCCCTGAGGCCAGAGGGATGGAGACCCCCTGAGCATCCCTCCGGGTACAGGGACAGAGACCCCCGAGCATCCCCTGGGCTGAGAGGGACAGAGACTGCCCCGAGCACCCCCTGGCACAGGGATGAGAGGGAGGGAGACCCCCCAAGCATTCCCTGGGGTGAGAATGATGGAGACCCCCTGGGGAATGGCCTGGGGTGACAGGGACAGGGACACCCCCAGGGGAATGGCCAGGGGTGACAGGGGCACATCCCCCAAGCCCTGGCCAAGCATCCCCCAGGGCGAGAGGCACAGAGACCCCTGGAGCATCCCCTGGGCACTGGACAAAAGAAACTTGGCAAAAATCAAACTTAACTCTGCATAAAATACTTTGCTGAATATTTGCTCTTCCCACATGTCACTTCTGATGGAAATGCAAACAAATCCCAGACTTCAATAAACTGACAATAGAAGCAATTCTGTGGCAATTCCAAGTTTCATCGGTTCCTGCACAGCTCCAGCTCAGCTGCTGGCAGGTTCCAATAAAAGAAAAAGGGAAATTCCGCTCAATACAGATTATTAAAAGGAAGGGAAAGCTCTGTGTAGCTGTCACAAAGGTGAGAGGGATAAGGAGAAAAATGATTCTCACATTTGGCAAAGCCCCAAGCCTGTGAATTCCCGGCTTATTTGGGAATTTAGCTAGTTGAGCTGGGCTTCTTGTGGGGCTTTTAGCAGCCTTGTGTTCCTCACCGTGGGGTGAATGAACCTTGTCAGTCTCGCTGCTATCATTTGCTCCCTTTCCTCCTGTGATTTTACCAAACTGGTCAAGGAAGGACAACAAAATATTTTCTTTGCATTGGCCACCCACAACAGCCATTTTCCTCATCAGTTCTCCCATAAGTCGCTCAGAGAAAGCTGTGTCCATGTTTCCAAGAGTTGCTCCAGAGAGAACCAAAACCTCCTCAGAGGAGGGAGCCATGCTGTTGTCAAGGGCACTTGGGGTCAGAGAACAGTGCCCTGAACTCACTGTGCCAAAATATTGTGGCAATGTGGTTAAGAAAATTGTTAGAGAGATGCCTCTGCCCCAATTAAGGTGCTAACGAGACCAAATCCAAAGTGGATTTTCTTGAACAGTGAATGTGAGGCAGAGAGATGGAAAGAAAGAGAAAAGGGGGGAGAGCAAGGCAGGGGCAGGGACAGAGACCTCCCCTGGGGCAGGGCAAGTGTGACATTGTGACATTGTGTGGCCTTCCCGGGGTGGGGGTTTTACACCTGAGCCAGTTTGGGTAAGGGCGGTGGTGTTCACCCCCCTGAGCAGGGATTGCCCCGCTGTTTCAGGTTGCAATGTAAGATGTAACCAAAAGCATGTTTGCAATCACCATCTTCATAAACTGCTATAAACAGGCGGGGCAGTGCTCTTGATCTCTCCCATGACTCACCCCTGATAACGCCCTCCAGGGGCTATCTCCTGTTAATGGGCCATGGAGTGTCACTGCAGGACTGATCAAATTCCATCATCCCATTGTGGGATGCTCTGCCCAGGGGGAGGAACCAAGCATTCCTACCTGGATATAAGCTGAGGCTTCCAACACTAGGGGCACCTTGCCCACTGGATTCCCAGAGGACAAGAGCTCCATAACCAGCACCGGAGCTTCAGAGGAAGACCAGACCCTTCTACAGGATCACTGCTTGACAGAATCACGTTCATCACTCCAACAGGACTGCAGCCACCATTTGATCAGACTGCTACCACCACCCTGACCAAGAGGGTGTCAGGTTATATCCTGACTCTGTCAGTTTCAGCCAGTGTTTCTGTCTCATTGCCTTGATCTTAATTCTCTTTTAAACTTGTAATTCTGGATTAGACTCTCGCCCAGATTCACCTTCCATGGCGCAGGAATCCAACAGGGAGGAAAAGCCCCAGAGATCCCGCAGGAGGAGGGGCTGCAAAGCCATCCCAGGGTGCTCTGAGGAGGAAAGACCCAGCCTGTGCCAGGAAGGTGGACAGAGCTTCAGCCAGAGCTCGGAGCTTGTGGTCCATGAGCAGCTTAATGATGGGAAGAAGCCCTACAAGTGCTTGGAGTGTGGGAAGAGCTTCAGGCAGAGCTCTGACCTGATCTGCCACCAGATGATCCACAGTGGGGAATGGGCCTACGAGTGTGGGGAATGTGGGAAGGGCTTCAGCTACAGATCCACCCTTTTGACCCACCAATGCATCCACACTGGGGAGAGGCGCTATAAGTGTTCTTAGTTCAAAGAGGTTTCACACCAGCTGCGATTTCCTCCGGCACCAGCAGATTCACACCGAGGAGAGGCCCTTCCACTGCCCTGACTGCATGAAGGGCTTCAAGCACAACTTCACCCTCATCACCCACCGGCGCATCCGCACTGGGGAGAGGCCTGATGAGTGTCCCTAGTGTGGGAAGAGCTTCACCCAGAGCTCTGACTTGACCAGACACCAACAGAGGCACCAATAAGAGAAGCCCTGCAAATGCCCCAAATGCAGTTGGAGCTTTGTGCACTGCTCCAACTTCATCCCCCAATGGAGGATCCACGTTTGGAAGGGCCCTGGTGATCCATGTTCCCTGTGATCCATGCTTGGAAGACACCTGTCCCTTTTCCTTCCTCTGCCAATGACATGATGAGTGGTCGAAGAAGATGAGGATCTGGCCATGGCTGTGTCATTACACTCACTCCCACCTCAGGTCATTGCCAGGCCAGCAAAAGGACTCTCTCTCTCTCTTTCCCCTGAGGAGAAGGATGTTCTTTTCAGGCAGGAGGAAATTGTGGCTGGGAAGAGCCAGGCAGTTGTGTTGTACTTTTCCTTGTTAATTCTGTTTCTTATCCCTTTTGTTATCAATATTGTTTCTGTTCCTGTTTGTTCCTTACCTCATTTCTCTTCCCAGTAAATTGTTCTTATCCCAGCCCAGGATCTTTGCCTTTGGTACTTTCCATGGGAGGCAGGAGGGCAGCGAGCGGCAGTGCGGTTTCAGCAAGAGCAGGAAATTGGGGAATCCCCATCCTAAATCCCAGCCCGTGGAAACCGAGCATCCCAGCTGGTCCCATCCCTGGTGGCCATGGCAGCAGCCTTGGGAGCGAGTCCCTGGCTGGGGCTGTGGGAACCTCTTCCCTCTGGTGCCCAGGGACAGCACTGGAGGGAACGGCTGCAGCTGAGTCGGGGCAGGCTTAGGGTGGATCTCAGGAAAAGGTTTTTCCCCAGAGGCTGCTGGGGCCCTGCCCAGGCTCCCCAGGGAAGGGTCACAGCTCCAGGGCTCCCTGAGCTCCAGCAGCGTTTGGACAGCGCTGCCGGGCCCAGGCTGGCATTGCTGGGGTGTCCTGGGCAGGGCCAGCAGTTGGACTCGAGGATGCTGATGGGTCCCTCCCAGCTCAGCCAATTCTGTGGATCTGGGATCCCGTGACCCTGGGGATGGGACTGGCAATGGTTGCCATGGCAACGGGCTCTGGCTGCAGGCCTGAGCTGGTGTCCATGGCAACCACCCCTGACATGGGGTCTCCATGGAGCTGCCGAGAGACTGAGCATAGCAACAGGGGCTGGGGATGGTTGCCATGGAAACTGACCATAGCAACAGGGGGCTGGGGATGGTTGCCATGGAAACTGACCATAGCAACAGGGGCTGGGGGTGGTTGCCATGGAAACTGACCATAGCAACAGGAGGCTGGGGATGGTTGCCTGCTAAGGATCAGGTTTGTCACAGGCCCTCAGAGAGGTTCCTTGGGGACATTCCAAGAGTCTCCAGGCTGTTCAGGAGCTGGAATGTCATAGGCAGAGACAGGGGCTTCATGGAGCCCTCCCAGGGGTTTCTGGGGATGGTACAGAGCTGTGTGCTCAGAGGCAGTCACAGCCATTCCATGGTGACATCCCAGGGGACCTCGGGCTGCTCATGCACTGATCTGTCACAGGCACTCACAGGGACTCCACGGTGACACCCCAGGAGTCCCCAGGCTGCCCAAGAGCTGGGATGTCCCAGACACTCACAGGGGTTCCTGTCATGGGCAGAGTGGGAGCTTCAGGCAAAATTTTTGGAGAAGCTCCTGTTGGGTCATCAGGTGCAAAATGAGCCCAAATAACCCCCAAAGATCCCTAAATACCCCCAAGGACCTCCAGGCCTTCTAAACTCTTTCTGTGAGAGGAGCCTTGGTGCAGCTGGTTCCAATCCCAGCTTCAGACTTTTCGAAAGTTTGTGTGTAAAGAATTATCAAGGTGGAATGAAACCTTTATAGAATTTGTCCCAGAGGATTAAGGATGACAAAGCAGATATATTTATATAAATATATATTATCTCTTTTGGTAATGATTAGACAAAATTATCTTAATCAGAAATATTTACTCCATGGTATAAGAGCTGTAACATTTTATGTTATATGTTATTCTATTCTATTCTATTCTATTCTATTAAGCACTCAGAAGTGATTTCAAAGCAACTGCATTAAAGAAAAAGAAGCAGTTATTAAGGAGAGATTGATGTCATTCCCCAAGACCAGTGACTGTGGGAAAATGCCTTTGGCTCAGCCTGGACCTTGAGGGGTGTCCCCACTGCAGGGAGGAATCTCCACACCCCCCCAAGAACAGAAATGTCAGGAGATGCTGCTGTTACAATTTGGGACGGGGCTTTTCTAGTCTGGAGTGCTGCCCTGTCAGTCAGGTGTGCCCAGGCTGTGCCAGCTCAGCAGCTCTGCAGAAGCTCTCAGTGGTGTCACTTGGTTGTTCCTTTCTCTGGGGATTTTTCCAGCCCTGCCACAGCTTCAGCTCCTTCTGAGGATGGGGAACTTTGGGATGGAGGAGTCAGGCTGCTTTCAGCATTATTCACCCCAAAAGCAGCGTGACTCTCCTCACTTCATTTCCCACTGGGGGCTTTGCAAACAGGGCCTTGCTGGAGTTGTTGGAGCCCATTGCAGGCAGCGCCTCCTGCTGCAGCAGGAACTGCCTTTCCTGTGCCATGAGCAGGGCAGGTCCCGCTGCAGGAAAAGCCCCAGGCCAGCCCCAGCACAGGGAAGGCCTCGGGCACAAGGGCAGAGTGCCGTGCTGGGAGCTGGGCCAGGGAGAGCCTGAGGCACCAAAGGCACCTTGGCAGCAGCAGCTGCTTGCAGGGCATGGCCAGAAGCCTCCCTTGGCAGCCCGGCCTGGTGGCCACCACTGCAGAGCTGCTGCCTCAGGGCTCATTTCTGGCTGGGCTCTGAAAAGCCCCTTGTGCTCCAGGAGCCTGCCTGGGAAGCCATTGGCCCCAGCACCTTGGGGACAAGATATCAATGACAAAACTCTTCATGCCAGCAGAGACAAGGCAGGGCCCGAGGAAAGGGGAGAGCCAGGCCCAGGGACAGGGCTGTCATGGTGATGGCTGTGAGGTCACTGCCCCTGCAGCAGCCTGGCTGGCCCTCAGCAGACATTCTGGCCAGAAGCGCTGTGAGGGCACCCAGCACATCAGAGACCCACACAACAGGAATTCTGTTCTTGGGGAGGGGAGGGGGTTTCACTGGGTCAGGCTGCACAAAGCTCCTGATCTTGGAGCATTCCTGGGATACAGAATCCACTTCTCTGGAAAAACAGTTGTAGTTTTGTGCCACTCTCAGCATTGTAGAATATTTCCTCCTTCTAACAAATGTAAATCCACCCTCATTCAGTTTAATGACATTGACCCTTGTACTGTCACTGCAAGATTTGGGAGAAAATAACTTTGACCACAATTTTCCCATTTTCACAGACCTTGGACAGGAACCAAAAATCTCCCAAGATGGGGTGTGGAGGCCTCATCACATAACCAGCAGGTAGAGGCTGAGGGCTCTGGGCTCAGTGGTGTGGAGACTGAGGACAGAACAGGAGTAGCCTGGCAGGGACTGAAGGGTGGTTTCAGAGAGGCTGGAGCTTTTCTTCATAGAGGATATAAGCATGAGAAGGAAACAATGGCACCAAGGGCAGCTGGAGAGGCCCAGACTGGACACCAGGAGAAAGAAATTTCCCTGCCAGGGCAGGGCTGTGGTGCAGCACGTGCCCCAGAAGGAGCCTGCTTTGTGTGGGCAGGCAGAGGCAGGCAGGAGGCAGAGCTGTCAGCAAAGGAAGGGGCCAGCCAGGTGGGGCAGCCGGGGCATGACGACAGCCTGCAGGGACAGAGGCGCAGGGCAGGGACACCGTGGGACAGCCTGGGCTGCACAGGGCACAGGGATGGGCAGCAGCTGCAAGGCCCTGACAGAGACAACTTGGGCAGCACTTGGGCCATGGCTGCTGGCCCTGGGCCTGAGGCCACGAGGGGACAAGTGACCCTTGCAGCCCTGGGGCCTCATTGCCTCCTTGTCCCTGCTCAGCAGCCTGGCAGGGGCCGCCCCATGCTCCTGCCCTTGGCATTGCACATCCCCACATGCCAGTGCCCATCCTGGGAAGAGCCCTGAGCAAGGAGGGAGGGACAGGATCTGCCTTGCCAGGGGCTGGGGCTCAGGCCTTGGCCCTTTGCATTCCTGAAACACATCCAGGTTTGCACAGCATCAGGGAAACCTTTGCCTTGCTTGTCCCCAGCTGTCATCACTGCCTCCAGTGCTCTGCTCTGGCTGGAGCCTGGGGACACTTTCTCAGTTGTGTCCCTGACAGGGATCTCTTCAAAGCACAAGAAACTTCAGTGTTTCAATGCAACTGAGTTCTTGAGGGTTTTGTGACATCACTGAGGGGGTTGTGACATCACAGAGCTGGCTGTGATGTCACAGAGCAGGGTGTGAGGCCAGAGCAGACACTGCCATCATAGAGAGTGGGCTTTGTGGCATCAGAGAGTGGGTTGTGACATCACTGGGTGGCTGTGTAAGATCGTAGAGCAGGCTGTGACATCAAAGAAGAGACAGTGACATCACAGAGTGACTTTGTGACATCGCAAAATCTTCTGTGACATCACAGAGCAGCTGAATCACATCATCTGGTGACATCTTAGAGTTGGCTCTGTGACATCACAGGAGACTGTTTGACATCATAGGGGGACTGTATGACATCATAGGAGGTTGTATGACATCACAAGGGAGGTGTCTGACAACATGAGAAGGCTGTGTGACATCACAAGAGCGGTCTGAGGTCACTGGGGAGGACAATCTGCCTTGGCCCTCCCTCACAGTTCCCCCCAGAGCAGTCCAACACTGCTCGTTCACAGTGGGTTCCCCCATCCCCCTTGGTCCCCCCGCCCCTGGCGCCGAAGCTTCCCCCAGAGGATGTTCCACGAGATTGACCGCAGAGCCGGACATGGGGACGGGGGACTGGGGCCGTGGGGGTGGGACAGGGGGACAGAGACCCCCTGGAAGCCTCCCTGTGTCCCCCAGGGCCAGAGCCTGGGACTGGGTTCCTTCACCCTGTTACAAACCAGGGCTTGAGAGTGCTGAAAAAATCCCTGGCAAGGGATCAGCGAAAACCAGATTTAATATTCAGCAACAGCACGGCAAAGTTCCTTGGCAAGAGTCACTCTGCTCCTGACTGGACATTTCAGGCACACCAAGGAAACAAAGCAACAACAAAACCAAGCACAATCCAGGCAATCAAACCTGAAATGAACTGAGAACTGTCCCTGCGTTTGTGTGTGTGACACAAGGACACTGACGGCAAGAATAAAAGGAATATGGACTAAAAGCTTAACAGAACTCCAACTTAAAAAGACTTCACTTATACCTTAACCTTAACTTCTACCTTAAACATCTCAGTTTAGCAAATGCACAGCATTTTACAATATTTAACCTTACTTACAACATATGATTTAATGATTTAATAGTGTATTAACACTGAACAATATTCAACTTAGCCGATATCTTATTAAACTTAACTTAGTAAAGGAAAACTCTTAACACCATTTAACTTAACTTATCCCTCATGATGTAACCTTACCTACAGGCCTGACTGACTCAGCTGTCCAAGGCACTCAAGCCCCTCAGAGAGCAGCATTTCTGCCCCATTTCCCCAGCACAGGCACTCCTGTGTGCACACAGACACCAAGAGTCAGTGCAAGGGGCCTGTGAGAAATTCCCCTGAGGGCAGGAAATGCTCCCTGTGGATGCTTTGGCATCTCCCCAGCAGGTGAAGGGTTGAGCCTGGAGGAGTGGGGGGATCGGCCCAGGCTCTGTCGCTGTTCAGGGATCCCCGAGTGCAGCAAACGGGAGAGTTCCCGGCTGGGAGAGGCCCCACTCCGAGGGAGTTGCTGGCCCAGGAGAGCTCCAAGGGGCTCCTTTTGGAGCTGTTTGTAGGGCCCCAAGAGAGGGGCTTCACTCCCAGCAATGGCTCATCCTGGCCGCACTCGGCATCAACAGCTTTCTTTGGCAGTGTGAGAACAGGGATGTTGTGGCACTGAGGGAACAAAAGCAGTTCCCAGGGCTGCTCCTACAGAAAGCAGGAGCTGGTTGGGCAGCAGCAGCGCCTGGGGCAGCCAGTGTTTGTGATGAGCTGCAGAGGAGCTGAGCCCAGGGGCTGCTGGCCAAGGCCGAGGCCCAAGGAGCATTTCTCAGCTGGCAGGGCGGCCTGAGAAGGGGAGGAGGGAATGCAGCAGCACAGGGCCCATGGAACCAAGGGAGCATTGTGACACTGTGGGGCCCTGTGAGACCAAGGGACCATTGTGACATTGCTGGGCCTCATGGAATCAAGGGACCATTATGACATTTTGGGGTGTCATGGGACCACGGGGCCATTATGACACTGTTAGACCCCTTGGAGCCAAAGGTCCGTTGTGACTTTGCAAGGCCTCATGGAACCATGGAGAGACCATTGTGACACTGTGAGGCCTTATGAAACCTAGAGGCCACTGTGACATTGTGGGACCCCATTGAACCAAGGGTCCATTGTGACACTGCAGGTCTTCTTCTAATCAAGGCACCATTGTGACACTTCAGGGCCCCATAAAACCAAGGGAACACAGAACAGCTCTGGCTGGTTTGGCCTCCCCTGGAATGCCTGACTGGTCCAGTTGACCTTGGCATGTTGAGGGTCTCTTCTCATCTGCTGCTGAAATTCTGGGGCTCCATGCTTTCCTTGCTATGGAAAAGAACTCTCCTTCTCCTCCAGGCACCCATGGTCAGAATTGGGATTTCACCTCCCAATTTCTTTATATGCAAGGATTGTTCCAATAGGAGTATTGCCAGGACAAGTCTGGCTGGCAGTGGTTTCACAAGGGTCATTTCCCATCTGTCTCCAAAACATTGGGGAAGGCTCCATGCTTTCCTTCCTATGGGAAAGAACAGTCCTGCTTCTCCAGGCGCCCATGAGTGAGATTGGGATTCCACCCCCAAAATTCCTTGAATTGAAAGACTGCTCCCAGACAAAATCTGCCACGGCTGACAAGTCTGATTGGCCTTGGCCTAGTGAGGCTCTCACCTGCCTTCCAAACACTGGGGCTCCGTGCTTTCCTTCCTATGGAAAAGAACTGTCCTTCTCAGCCAGGTGCCCATGGCCACAACTGGTGTTCCACCTCCAACATTGCCTACTGTGAGAGATTAGAGCAGATTGTTGCCTCAAAACATTTCATGTGTGTGAGGGAAGAAGGGACAAGTCCAGCCTTGCCCTGCCCTGCAACCCCAGTGTTATGTTTGCCCAATTATCCAATCACCAATAAAAACCAAACAGAATTAAATGTAGCAGCAATTTTAATGAAGTAGTTTAGAATATATAAAATTGAATACACTCAAAATATTGACAATAAAATTTGGTTAAAATGAGGAATAATCTGGTTCTGATAATAACGCATAAGTAAGAAAATTAGCACGGGGTATGGAGTGCAAGGGCTTTGGGACCCCTGCCACCTCACGGACAAGGTCATCAAGTTACAATTCCCCTTTTTATGCTGTGTGCCATCACCATCTCCTCCCATTTTCGATTTGTCACATTCGTATTTCCACACTCATCATCATTTTCATCACGCATGTGCCACCATCCCTTTTAGGTGGTCGCAGCACTCTTTGGGGGTCGTCAGAGGAAGGCTTCTCCTCTTCCTCAGGTGTGCTTTCTTTCACCTTTGGATTACACATGTGCACCAAGCTGGTATAGTATCAGCCAAAACTAACATTATATGAGCCAATGCCATGTTCTAACATTAAAGCAATAAATCTCATCAAATTAACATGTTCCTGATTTCCACCCATGTTTTCCCTCTCTTTCACATAAATTTAGTAATAGTTATCTCTTACTCCTTCCTGTCCTGAACATCTGCAGGAGAAAGGGGGGGAGAGGACACCTCCCCTCCCTTCTTCCTGGCATTTCCCTTTTTAACCATTTTGTTATTGCCAAATAATAATTTCTGTCTCAATATTGATTACTGTTTCAATTTTGTCAGCACGAATCACACCTATTTATCACAATTAGATATTAGGAAAAAGCTTTTACTGAAAAAGTGATAAAGTACTGGAATTGTCTGCCCTGGGAGGTGGGGGAGTCACCATCCCTGGATGTGTTTACAAAAAGACTGGATATAGTACTGAGTGCCATGGTCTAGTTGAGATGGTGTTAGGGCATGCGTTGGACTTGATGATCTTCAAAGTCTCTTCCAGCCTTGTGATTCTGTGATTCTGTGCTTGTGTGACATCACAGACCAGGTTGTGACACCATACAGTAGGCTATGACATCACTGGTTTATTATGTGACATCACAGACCAGGTTGTGACATCACAGTGTGGCAGCATGACATGACAGAGCAAGCTGTGAGGTCACAGAGTGTACTGTGACATTACAGGGTGGCTGTGTTACATCACGGAAGGTGTTGTGACATTGCAGGGTGGTTCTGTGAGCCCACAGAGGTGCTGTTTGACATGCTGAGTGAGTTTTGACATCAGGATGTGACATCACAAAGTGGGCTGTGACATTCATTGGCTGGTTGTGTGACATCACAGAACAGGCTGTGAGGCCACAGAGAAGACTCTGCCATCGTAGATAAGGGCTCTGTGCCATCACAGAGAAGCTGTGTGATGTCACAGAGAAGGCTGACACATGACAGAGTGGGTTGTGACATCACAGAGCTGCCTGTGAAATCACAGAGTGTGGGAGGACAGATTGTCAAGAGAACAGAGATAGTGCTGCAGGCTATCTTGCTCCTGATAAATTGCAGCTGGACTAATTCCCAAAGAGTGGGAAAAGCCTTGCCCTTAATAGGATGTGTTTTACAAAGAGTGGGTTTATAAAGGAGTGGGTTAGCTGGCCGAGAATCAACTGCAGTCTGCAGGCTGTGCTCTGGGGAAAAGAGCTGAGCAGTTGTGTGAGGGGCAGCAAAGGGAAGATGTCGTGTGAGGGCGAGACAGGCTCATGTGGTTGTGCAAGGGACAGGAAAGAGTTAGCTGGTCCCTCAGAAGGAAGAGAGAAGGAGTCAGAAGGCTGCATGGAGTTGCCTGAGGGTAGTCTACAGACAGAAAGGTTTGAGAGTTTTTGGATAATAAGGGGCTGGCGCTTGGGTCATGACCTAAAGTCACACCTGGAGGAAGGACCCAGGAAGACCAAGGGGTATTTGAAGCTGACCACGAGGCAAGCACACATCTTGACCCTACCTCCTCTTGGAATTTCCATTTGAACACCTCTGGAATCCAGGAGTTGGTAGCTGTGTGTGTGCCTCTCTGTATCTTTTTGTCTTTCTCTCTTTCTGTGTCTTCTTTGTTTTCTGTGCTCCTGCAAATTTTGATGAACATTAAATTGAACAGGCTCAGAGTTTGTGATGTTGAATGGGCCAAGTCAATGCTTGGAGATGTGTTTTGTTGTTGATTGAATGTCTGTCATAGTTTGACATGAGAAGAATTTTAAAAAGTATTACAAAACTTGTTGTGTAACTGACAATCTGTTAAACCACTAAGATGCTGAATACGCCTCTGTGAAATACAGATGTTAAAGATGAAAAACCCAGGAACCTCCTCTTTCTTCTCCAGTCAACAAAGAAGTAGTGGGTGCCAGCCCCGGCCCCCATCTCAACCAAACCAAACCAAGCAACCCTGCCTTGGGCTGAGCCCCTTCCCCCCTCTCCAGGCTGCTTCCCTTCCATTGGCCCCATTCTAACCAAACCAAACCCCAACAACTACCAAACAGGAAAACAAAAGAGGCTACAAAACCCCAACCAGAACAAAGCTAGCCACAGCTATTCAAATCTTACCATCAAGCCCCCTCCCCCCAACACAACTCAAACCAAAACCCCTACAACCCATACAACATAACCCTACAACTAAAAAATTAAACACAAAAAACCCAAAAACCAACCTGAAAACCAATCCTAACACAACCCAACCCCAACTTCCACTGCAAATTACTGGCAGGTCAGGTGTTAAGCCTTTAAATACTTCAATCTTCCCTCGAGTAAAGAAAAACAAAATACAAGCATATAAAAAACAACATAAAACCATAAAAGTTCTAAAAGTAGAAATTAAATACCAAAAAAAAGTAGAAAAAGATACCTTACTCTTAAAACTAAAATCCTCTTGTAAACTATAAAGAAAATGCTTTTTCATTATAACACATAAAACTATAAAATAGTAAAAATATTCAAATTATTAACTGACTAGAAATTTCAGGTTTGGTTTCTTTACATAGTCAGTAAAAAAAGGTTGTAAAGAAAAAAGAAGTATTCTAAAGAGTTTATTTTAATTCTCACTACCTTTTTCTTTTAATTACTTTTAATAAAATTTTCTTTATACCCTTTTAAAATTTTACGCCTACTTTACCTTTCTCCTAATCCTATCACATAACAAAATAAATACATAAATAGTTAACCAAAAATAAAATTCAACACACTCATCAATACATTAAATAGGAAATCTCAAAATTAGAAAAATCCTAAATTAACAAAACAAAACCACTATAATGTCATAATTAAACTTTTGCCAAAGATTCTCTGGTTTTCTGTAGTTCCCAGTAAAAGCTGTTTTGCTGTTGTGAGCTCCTCAGAATCTCTTGATGATATTTCTCCAGTACATCCAACTCAGAGTACACAAACAATTGTAATTGCTTTTAAATGTCTCACTGAGAGAGTTGTTTGGGGGATGGGAGTCAGGGCTTGTGTGTCCTGCTTGGCACAGCCCAGGCAGGGCTCTCCCAGCCCCATTCCACACTCCATTTCCCAGCTGGAGCCACTGGTGCCTCTGAGTTGTGCTGCCCCAGCCCCAGGGATGCTCTCCTTGTCTGCCCATTCCCCCACGGGCTCTGGCCAGGGATGGCCTCAGTGGGGGCTGCTGACATCCTCAGCAACTTGGAGGCTGCTGCTGAATTGTACTGCTGCAGAGGCTTGTTCAGCCTGCAGCTCTTCAGTGCAGGAATTCAGTGTCCCAGGGCTCATCAACACTCAAACACCTGAACAAGACAAGCCTCTGGGAATAATTTAAGATTTCAAATCTTTTGTGGTTAATTAGACACATTACAGAATACACTACAGATTCCAGCAGTGTATTCAAAGTGAATATATTTGATTTAAAAAGACAGTGAGAAATGATTTCTTTATTCCTGATTAGGTTTTTTTTCTCCTGTTAATGCATTGATATGTGCAATCTCCAATCCTGAATCCAAGTACCTCTTCATGCAGTTTGAGTAGATGTGAAAATCAAGACCCTTCATGGCTGACAATCCATCAGACTCTCTCCCTACCCCCACCCCACCATTTCCCCCATCCAAGGCCTGGCACTCAGAGCAGCCCTGTGCAAATCTGAACTCCCTCCAGCCCAGGCTGCAGCTGCAGCTTTCAGCTCCTTGGCTCCAACTCCCACCTGCTTTCCTTGCAGAAGGAGCTGCCTGAGACACAGAGGGATGTTCATGTATGGTCAGCCAACAAAGCCAAGGCAAGGCACAGCTCCATCAAATGCAAAAGTCATTCCTCTGCTGGATATTAAATTCCCTTTCCACAGCAGACAGTCCCACAGCAATGGAAAACACCTTCTGTGCCCAGCACAGATCCCAAGGTCCCCCCAAACCCTCCCTGCCCCGATTCTGCCCAGATTTGCTCTTTGCACACTCGAGTCACAGGCTGCAGTCAGGGCTCCCTCCATGCCCAGAGGGAGGAAAAGAGAGAAAGTGGATGAAGAGCTCTCCTGTGCAGAGCCAAGGTCCAAGTGCCCCTGCAGTGGGAGCCACAGCTTATGAGGGTTTGTGTCCTTTGGGGTCAGTTAAACTCAGGGGTAGATCCTGTGGATCATCATTTGGTGGAGGCTGTGGCTCCAGGTGGGCTGGGGGGATACCGGGGGACAGGGACCCCGCTGGGCATGAACAGCATTGGACTTGTTGGGAGAAACTGTGAGGGGCACCTGGGGTGGAGTGACCAACACAGTGACCTCACACAGCCCTCCTGGGATTTCACAGAGCCCCTCTGGGATGTCTCAGTCTGCTCTGTGATGTCACAGCCCATTCTCTAATGTCGCACAGCTGACCTCTGATGTCATGGTCTACTCTGTGATGTCAGACCTCTGCCCTGTGATTTCATAGCCCACTCTGTGACCTCATGTTCCCAGATGATCAATTGCCACCACCAGGTGAGCTGACACCTGGAGCTTGTTCTCCAAAACCCCAGGCCTATGGAAACCACACAATGCCCATTGTGTCAGAAGGGGAACTGGGAGTTCACCAGCCTCAGTGTCCTGCCAGCTCAGCCAGGCCCACTGGGACATTGGGGTCCACAACCACCAGGGACCACCAGAGAGACCCCCAGGACAGAAGAGCGCATGGGTAAAAGGGAGTGGAAATGTGTTAATGATTTTGGGGAGATGATTATCAGATGTGTGTTTAGTCCAGGACAATCAGTGAATATGTTGCAAAATGCAGAAAATAAACAGAAACTTTCCTGTATTCAGCACGCACGGCTTTGGGAGGAGCTCTCCCCCGTGCATCCGGCTGAATAAAGAATGCTGCTTCCTAATGCTGCATTGGTGTTTAGGAGTTTTCTGTTTTACTGAATATTTGGCAGCACTCCCACTGCCAAGGAAAGCTCTGTCTCCTGCTGTTCACAAACAGAGAAGGGCTGGTGGCAGATGTGGGGGTCAGAGGCTGCCTGGGGCACAGTGACCATGAAATAATCAAGATTTCAATGTCCTGTGAGAGAAGGAGGGGCAGCAACAAAACTTCTGTACTGGAATTAGGCAGGGCAGACTTCGGCCTGTTTAGGATGCTGATTTGGGGAGTACCAAATCGGATACTGATTTATTTATTTAAGGGAAACAGCCCTTAAAAACAAAGGGATCCAGGAAGGATGGACACAATCCAAGAAAATAATCTTAAGGGGAAAGGAGCAGCCTGTCCCAGTGTGGCAAAAGATGAGCCAGTGAGGAAAATCACCGGCGTGGCAGCCCATGGAGCTTTTGTGGAAGCTGAGAGGAAAAACGGAGCAGCAACTCAGGAAGTGTTTAAGGATGTCTTTAGCTTATGCAGAAAGAAAAGGTGAGACGTAAAACCTCAGTTACAACTTAACATGACAGCTTCTACAAAAAAATACAAAATGATAGTATATAAAAAAAATATAGCAAAAGGAGGGAGAATGAGAAGATCTACTCTTTATTGGACGCAGAGGAGAATATAGGAACTAAAGATAAGGAAAAGGCTGAAGAACTTAACACCTTGTTTGTCTCAATTTTCAATATTAGGAAAGGCTGTCCTCAGGACAAGTGTTCTCCTGCACTGGTAGATGGGCACAGGGAGCAGATCAGCCCCCTGGAATCCAGGAGGAAGCAGCTGCTGACACTCTGAGCCACTCAGATGCTCACAGGTGTTTCTGGCACCAGATGGGATCCATCCGAGGGGGATGAGGGAGCTGGTGGATGAGCTCCCCAAGCTGCTCTCTATCATTTCCCAACAGTCCTGGCTCACCAGGGAGGTCCCAGATCACTAAAGGTGCCAGTGTGAGCCCATCCCCAGGAAGGGCTGGCAGGAGGATCTGGAGAACTCCAGGCCTGTCAGCCTGACCTCGGTGACCAGCAAGGTTATGAAACAGATCACCTTGAGTGCCATCACAGGACACCCACAGGATGGCCAAAGGATCAGAGCCAGCCAGTGTGGATTCCAATATCTCGACTGAGGGTTGGGATGAGGGGATTGAGTCCAGAATCAGCAAATTTGTAGATGAGACCAAGCTGGGTGCGAGTGTTGATCTGCTGGAGGGTAGGAGGGCTCTGCACAGGGCCCTGGACAGACTGGATCCAGGGGCCAAATTCAACAAGGTGAGGTTTAACAAGTCCGAGTGCCAGGTCCTGCACTTTGGCCACAACAACCCCTGCAGCACTACAGTTCCCATGGGGCCAAGTCAGGAACTGCAATGGGGAGTGCGGCCAGAGAGGAAAGGGCAAACAGGGATGGGCTGTTTGCAGGGCAGGGAACAGGAGTAGGATATAGGAAAAAAATTTGTACAAGGGAAGAGTAAAGAAAGCAAAGGTGAAGCCAAGGAAATGTTCAGAGCAGTTTGGGGGTGGCTGCCAGGCAGCCCTGGCTCTGAGCAACAGCGTCTGCAGTGGGACAGGAAACTCCCAGCTGATGGGAACAAACTTTCTGGCTGACTGCAGAGGCCAGGACAAAGCTGAGTGCTTTCCCTGCTGTCCCCTAGCCCTTGCTGGCCCCAGGGGCTGATGGCATTTGTGCTCCCTCAGGTTCATGTCCCCACAGCAGCAGCATGGGGGTGCTCCCGCCTGCTCTGTGCAATGCAAACAGGGGCTCCTGAGCCAGGGCTGCCGTGCCTGTGCCTGCAAGGATGCGGCACCTGTGTGAGCTGGGGGAGAGGCCAGGGCTGCAGAGGGGGCATGGTGTTGGCAGCTCCATAAGGATGCTCTGGGACGCTGCCCTGGGCTGTCCAGCACACTGGGGATGGATCAGCGCCTGCTCTGCTGCTCCTTCCCGTCTCCCCCAGGGCCCTTGCAGAGCCCCAGCCATGCTGTTTGCCCCCAGCCTGCCCATGGCCACACTGGGGCTGCTCACGGGGGTTTTCTGGGCTGAGCATTGGCCTGGCCATGTTCCTGAGAGAGCCTGGGCAAGGAGCCTGGAGCCCCCAGGCCCTGGCCTGAGGCGTCAGCGCTGCCCCAGCAGTGCCCATGGCCTGTCCCTGCTGCAGCCCCGGCACTGCCACCCCCAGCACTGTGCCCGGCCCCGAGAGCACTCAGGCCCTACAGCAACACCAGGGCCACCAGGGCAGCGGGGCAGGGCCACGGCAGCAGCACTGGCAGCACCAAGTGCTGCTGCTGCTGCTGGGCACAGCTGCTGGGCCAGCACTGATCTGCCCCCAGCTCTGCACACAGACATTGCTGCTGCAGCTCCACAGAAGGCAACAAAAGGGCATCTCTGCAGAAAACTCTGCTGGGAAATCCTTTAGTTCCATTAAAGCCACTTAGAGTACAGCCCCTCATTGACACAGTCTGTGGCCACAGGGAAGGTAGAGAGAAATAAAATGAGAAATGGGATAAACACTGATATTTCTTTGTAGACAACACTGAAAAGGTAAAATAAAGAAAAAGAACCTCCAAAATGAAACCAATAAGATGTATCAAAGATGACTTTTATTACAAGTGATTTGCAGAAATTGGCCAGCAGTTCAATGTCTCTGAAAGCATCCAGTCATCAGTCTCCACACTGCAGCCTTGAGCTCCTGGTTCCTCAGGCTGTAGATGAGGGGGTTCAGGGCTGGAGGCACCACTGAGTATAGAACTGACAGGGCCAGATCCAGGGATGGGGAGGACATGGAGGGGGGCTTCAGGTAGGCAAATGCTGCAGTGCTGAGGAATAGGGAGACCACAGCCAGGTGAGGGAGGCAGGTGGAAAAGGCTTTGTGCCGTCCCTGCTTAGAGGGGATGCTCAGCACAGCCCTGAAGATCTGCACATAGGAAAAAACAATGAACACAAAACAGCCAAATCCTAAAAAAGCACTAACAGCAATGAGCCCAAGTTCCCTGCGATAGGATTTGGCACAAGAGAGCTTGAGGATCTGTGGCACCTCACAGAAGAACTGTCCCAGGGCATTGCCATGGCACAGAGGCAGGGAAAATGTATTGGCCATGTGCATGAGAGCATTGAGAAAGGCACTGGCCCAGGCAGCTGCTGCCATGAGGGCACAAGCTCTGCTGCCCAGGAGGGTCCCGTAGTGCAGGGGTTTGCAGATGGACACGTAGCGGTCGTAGCACATGATGGTCAGGAGGGAAAGCCCTGTTCCAAGGAAGAAGATAATCAGAAAAACCTGTGCAGCACATCCAGTGTAGGAGATGTTGCTGGTGTCCCAGAGGGAATTGTGCATGGCTTTGGGGACAGTGGTGCAGATGGAGCCCAGGTCAGTGAGGGCCAGGTTGAGCAGGAAGAAGAACATGGGCGTGTGCAGGTGGTGGCCGCAGGCTACGGCGCTGATGATGAGGCCGTTGCCCAGGAGGGCAGCCAGGCAGATGCCCAGCAAGAGGCAGAAGTGCAGCAGCTGCAGCTGCCGCGTGTCTGCCAATGCCAGCAGGAGGAAGTGGCTGATGGAGCTGCTGTTGGACATTTGCTGGGGCTGCACCGGGGGATCTGTAAAAAAATTAATCATGGAATAGTTGGGTTTGGAGAGGAGTTTAAATATCCCAGCACAGCCTCGGGCATTTTCCCCTCACTGCCTGCCCAGGGCTCTGCTGTTTGGAGTTGTCCCTGTCAGCAGCTGCTTCCCTGTGCCCAGGGCTGGGCCCAGCCACTGCTGCCAGAGCCCAGCCCAGCCCTGCGGGCTCAGCTCTGCCCTGCAGACCCCTCCCTGCTCTGGCACTGCCCAGGGGCAGCTCTGGCTCTGCAGGCTCTGATGGCAATGTCAGAGCAACCCTGAGGAGGCTGGAAAAGCGACACTGATGCTGCCTGTGAGGGGCCCTGTGCTGATTTCTGTCACTGCCTGGTTTCTTCAGATCTGAGGGAATTTTTTTTTCCTCCACCTGAATTGAGAGATGAATATTTATGTGAATATTATTTATGTGAATATCATGATTTACCATCCAGGCAAGCCAGGGCAGCAGCTTTAGAAAGCTGGATTTTCTCTTTTATGCAGCCCTTCCCTTGCTGTTCTCCTTGCATAATCTCCTTGGAAATGTTCTGCAGTTAAATGCCATGCTGGGAGCTGTTCCTGCACAATGCAGCATCTTCCCCACACAAGGAGAGCATTTCCAAGCCTTACCAGCTGTCTCTTTGCCCCCACATCTTGTCCCCCAGTGCTGGGAGCAGCGGCCAGGGCTGGCTGAGAGCTGTCCCTGGCAGGCAGCAGAGTCCCTGCCCCAGCACAGCGCCCTGGGCTGCAGGAGCCTGCTCTGCAGGACAGCCCTGGGCACCCCTGGCTGCTCTGCACAAGAGACAATCAGAGAATGTACTCACAGGGTCTGTAGGCATTGGGATGTTCCAGCTGTAGGAAATCACTGCAGGAGCTGCAGCTGCATTGTCCAGCAGCCAGAGGTTCCTGTGCCATGGGCTGGCAGGGATTCTGCCCCAGGCACTTCTCAGCACCTTCCCAGCCCTGACTGATTGAAGCTCTCTGTGCCTCTGGGCTGTGCCCGGGCTGGCTGCAGGCAGTGCCCCAGCCCTGCTGGGCTGTGCACATGAGCTTCTCATCAAGAGAAACGTGCTTTTGAAGCTCTTCTTGGTTCCCAGGAGCTGCCTCTGTGCCAGCAGCCCAGCCCAGCTCAGCAGCACAGCCACAGCACAAGGACTTTAATGAGCCTCTGGGGCTTTGTGCTCAGGCCCTGAACATCAGTCCCTGAGAAGCAGCTGAAGAAACCTCTGCAGAACTCCAAGTCAGAATCACACTCCAAAGTTTCTTTCACTTTTAATGGGTCCAGTGAGGGACACAGCTGAGAAAGTGTCCCCAGGCCCCAGGCAGAGCAGAGAACTGCAGGCAGTGATGACAGGTGGGGACAAAGAGAAGCCAAGGCTTGGTGCCCTGGAGCACAGCAGGCTCTGTGCCACCAAGGGCTGGCAGGAGACACCTTGTCCTGAGGCACTGGGGCCTCCTGGCACAGCCCCAGCCAGGCTGGCCACTGGCAGCCCCTTGGCCTGCCCTCAGCATCCCCCCCCCTAGCCCACATGCCAGTGGCCTCAAGGATCTGCTGGAAGGAGTCCCTGGGGAGCCTTGGTCAGCAATGGCCCTGGGGGCTCCTCAATGCTCCCAGGGACTGCAGGGTTTGCAATGGACTTTGGGTTTGGCTTTTGCCTTGGAGTCTCTGAGAGGTTTGTGCAATCATGGCCTCCAATTATCAGCTTTAATTAGTCCCTGTAGATTCTTTCTCAGTTACAACACTCAGTGGGGCTCATTAATGCTTCAGGGTAGTTCAGTTTTTAAGGTAGTTAGTGTTTCCCTTTTGATATAGACTGTATGAGAAAGATTGTGCACTCACAGCCTCCAATTATGTGCCTTAATTAGCCCCTTGAGAGCCTTTATCAGTAATGACACTCAGTGGGGCTCATTAATACTTCAAGGTACTTCAGTTATTTTAAGGTATTTGGGTTTTCCTTTCTGATACAGACTCTGTGAGAGGTTTGTGCAATCATGGCCCCAATTATCTGCTTTAACGAGTCCCTTGAGAGCTTTGCATTGACATTCACTGGGTCTCATTAATACCCTGAGATACTCAAGGTTTTTAAGGTACTTTTGAATTTCCTTTCCACACTCAGTCTCTGAGAGGTTTTCTTGTGCCATCCTGGCCTCCAGTTCTGTCCTCCAAGGAGTCCATGAGGAGCCTGTGCTGGGGATGGACTTTTGTGGCACCCATTAACGCTTTGAGACACTTTGGGTGTTTCTCGTGATTTTGACTCCTGCAAAGGTTTGTGCAATCTCCTCTCAGGCCCTGGTGTTCCAGGGCTCAGCTCCAAATGCACCACAGGGCTCATTAGGATCAAGCAAGTCCTGACAAACCATGGCCCTGCCTTGATTTCCCTCTGGTCTGGGCAGTTCATTAGGAAGGTTTCCTGCTGCAGTTATGGAGAAATATTTCAAAGAGGTTCTATGAAAGATGCATTCCTATTTTCAAGGGTGTATTTTAGTAATGTTCTCTTGAGAGAAGAGCTGATTGCAGCATTCTGTGACTAATATTGATCCAGAGATTCTGCTAAGGAGGTTTGCCCTGGTCAGGGAAGCTGTGCCTTGAGCTCTGAGCCAGTGTGAACAACCTTGCTCCACATTCCCCAATCCCATCCTATCTCTCTTCACTCACCTGGGTCCTGCTTTGCTTGGAGAACTGTCTGCACACAACTAAAAGGGGTTTTTTTCCCTTTTTACTTTTTCTTTTTGGAAACAATCTAAAACTCCTGCATTTCCCCATTGAAAACAGAGACCCGCCTTGAGTGTGTGCCATCCCAAGCTGCCACCAAGCAGGCTCCTCTTCCCTAAGGCAGAGATAAGCAAGGAATGTTTTAGACCTTTGGACTCCTTGGCTCCACAAGGCCTTCTTGTGTCGCCGTGGACTCTTGGTTCTTTCAGGTTCTGTAGTGTCACAGTGGATATTTGCTTCCATGGGGCCCCAGAAGGTCATCATGGTCTTTTTGCTTCCATGAGGCCTTGCTCTGTCACATGAACTTTGGATTCCTTGAGGTTCTGTACTCTCAACAATGATCTCCTTAGTTCCAAAGTGTCTCAATGGTCCCTTGGTTCCACGAGGTTCCTCAGTGTCAAAATGGAACCCTTGGTTCCATGTGCCCCATGGTGTCACCATGGTCTCCATGGTTCCACAAGGCCGTGCAGAGTCACAATGGCCCACTGGGCTCATGAGGCCCCTCAATGTTGTGAAAAACACAGTTCACTCTTTAGAACTTGTAAAAGTTTAATCAAGGATAAAAGAAGGACAAATGAGTGATCAGCACTGGGATGCTTTTGGTGAATGGCCAAAGAGCAGCAGGTAGCTTAAAATCATGTTCTTTATATACAGTTACATTGCTGGGGTTACATGCATATTCATTAGCTTCTACAGTATTCAAACATTCTTGAAAGCTTTTGATGTTGCAGGGACTCCTCTGATTTTGGCTTTTACACCCTGACTTATCTGCATGACATCCTGGGATCAAGTCAATCTATTTTATTCCTTCCCATGGTTTCATCTCAGTTGTTTCACACTTCTCTGATAAGAGGAGCTAACGAGCTCTTCCTCAGTCTTCTCCATGCTCTGTCTTGTGTCACTGTTGTCTTATCACTTGTAAAGCCCTGGATGGCTTCACACTGTTCTCTTAGTTACACAAAAGCCTTTTAGCATCTTCTATTTTGCCAAGGTCTACAGTACAATACGTTCATCACATCACTATTTCTATAAGCAATACACAGATATCATATTCATTACACTACTATGAGCTATACAGTGCATCCTTAAACTGACAGATTATATTACTTGTCCTGGTTTAGGGCAAATTTGAGAGAAAACCTCCAAAAGGAGGCCCTCCCAGAAAGCAAACCCATGCAGCCCCTCCCCCCAACTGGTTTGGGAAAAATTTCCTTGGAGAGAAGTGGAAAATTCCCTGTTTATTTAACAGGAAAGCATTCCTCATCCCAAAACGTGAACAATACCAGATGACAAAACTGATTCGCTGCTCTGAAGAGATGACAAATTCAGAAAGTCTCTCTGGTGGGTGGTCGCTCTGTTATCAATCCCTCCGGCGCTGGGAAAGGCTGCTGCCCAGAGTAGGCCCTGGTGGGCTACAAAGGGCGAGCTCTTGGTGCTCCCCAGGTCCCAGTCCGGAGCAGGTTCAAACTGTTCTAAGAAAAGGGAAAGAAAAGAAAAAAAAAAAACAGTCCAGGGAAAACTTCTCTTCCTCAGCTAGCTCAATTAACTAAAAAGCAAAGGAGGGCTCTGGTCTGCCCCGTCTGTGCCCAGACAACACAGATGAGTAGAATGTGGAGGAGTGTTGCTTTTAGAGGAGTGAGTGCAGTCTCTGATAACAAACTCCATGCTTCTTCTTCTCCCCACCTTTGGTCTCAGAACCAGTCTTGAGGACACAGAATATAATATCCAGCATAAATGGCACAGATGATTGTGGATACAAGAATCATAAAGTCCCCGTAGGACATTCCACCCCTTATCCCCATATCGTCATATTCTAACTCTACACACACATACAATCATGCATTTTATTCCCACAAAAACTTCTATCCGTTCCACCCAAAACCTTACAAGCAATACCCATCATGCCCCCATCGCATCCCCACACCGGACAACTGAATCCAGGCCCCAGACTACAGAGCTGCAGGATTACCCACTTTCATTTTCCTCACTTGAAACTCCATCTTTCACTTGCTCAGACCTTCGGCACTCACACATTTCCTTCTATTTCATGTCTGTATGGTTAACTGAACAGACAATGGCAGTAACATCCAGCAGCGATATTTGCATATCATCCTCACCCCACAATCAGATCTCCCTGAGGTACACATCGTGTTGTTCCATCTCTCTGCATTATCCACCATGTGCAACCTGGTCCCTGAGCAAAGACAACCCCACAATGGGTTTGTTTGTACTCAAGGCAGAATTGATCTGCACCGTCTTCCCCAACAAACCTCTGACATGTACCACTGGGACTTTATCTCCTTCTATTATATTCAGGGACTCAGACTGAGCAGGACCTGCTCGCTTGGTGGAACCTCGGGTGTTAACTATCTAGGTGGCCTTTGCTGAATGCTGCTCCCAATTTTTGTAAGATCCTCCACCCAAGGCTTTCAAGTGGGTTTTTAGGAGTCCATTGTACCTCTCCACTTTGCCTGCAGCTGGTGCATGGTAGGGGATATGGTACACCCACTCAATGCCATGTTCCCTAGCCCAGGTGTTGATAAGGCTTTTCTTGAAATGAGTCCCATTGTCCGACTCAGTCCTCTCAGGGATGCCATGATTCCACAGGATTTGCTTTTCCAGGCCCAGGATGGTGTTCTGGGCAGTAGCGTGAGGCACAGGGTAGGTGTCCAACCATCCCGTGGTGGCTTCCACCATGGTGAGCACGTAGCGCTTGCCCTGGCACGTCTGGGGCAGTGTGATGCAGTCAATCTGCCAGGCCTCCCCATACTTGTACTTGGACCACCGCCCACCATACCATAGGGGCTTCACATCGCTTGGCCTGCTTGATGGCAGCACACGTCCTCACAGTCATGGATAAGCTGAGAAATGCTGTCTATGGTCAAATCCACCCCCTCAGTCCCATGCCCATTTATAGGTGGCATCTCTGCCCTGATGGCCTGAGGCATCATGGGCCCATCGAGCGAGGAATAACTCTCCCTTGTGTTCCCAATCTAGGTCTATCTTTGACACCCCCTATCTTTGCAGCCTGGTCTGCCTGCTCATTGTTTTGGTGCTCCTCATTGGCTCTACTCTTGCGGGACATGGGAATCTACGTGGTGGACCCTCATGATTTATTAAAATATGGATATTGATCTAGTACTGATATCCAACTGTGACGGACAAAAAACTCTCTAACAGTTTTAAAGTTAGAAAGTGTATGTTTATTGCGATGCCGGGCAGTGTGCGGGATAGCTCCCAAATACACGCTGCAATTTACAGGTGATTTACAAAGCTCTTTTATCTATGCAAGTATTGAATATCCCAAAATACCAATACATATTCATGATTTTGGTAACATCCCATTCCCTGCTTCATATGTTAATTAGTTCAAAAGCTATTAAGCACGCCGTAGTGTGTTCCTTGAAATGGGTCGGTGGTCGCTTACATGGGGAGGGGTCCCAAAATGAAGAAGTAAAAGTAGTCTTCCTTGTTCTGAACCTTTCTACCTTTTCAATGCAAATATGACAAATGAACCCTTGGAAGAACTCCCATTCCTTGTCTTCAATTGGTTTCAGAGCAGAGGAGGCCCCACAACTGTCTTATGTTCCTCAAAGCTATTTGTCAGTTTCTATATTCTTCATTATAAAACCCAGCTAACCAAACATTATGTTGACAAGCAATCAATTATTAGTTAACTACTAACTCTTAACTTCATCAAGGCCTACCTATTTGTTTTAATTAGCTTCAACAAAGCTTATCTCTAACTAAAATCTTAGCTCCTCTAAAATCCCTAAATTCTTTAAAGTTTATGTTTCACTCACTGGTAGCCTCCCTACCCTGGTAGCGATGTCTTTCCACTCTTCAGCAGCCCAAATTGTTTTTCCTCTACGCTGCCAATTTGGCTCATTTCACCTTTCCAGCCATCCCCACAGAACGCTGGCTACCATCCATGAGTCAGTGTAGAGGTAGAGCTTTGGCCATTTCTCTCTTTCGGCAATGTCCAGGGCCAGGTGAACAGTTTTGAGTTCCGTAAGTTGGCTCGATCCACCTTCTCCTTCAGTAGCTTGTGCAACCTGTCGTGTGGGGCTCCTTACAGCTGCTTTCCACTTTCGTTTCATTCCCACAATGCAGCAAAAACCATCAGTAAAAAGAGCATAGCATGTTTCCTCTGGGGGCAGTTGGTTATATGGAGGAGCTTCTTCAGCCTGTGTCTTTGGTTCTTATTCTTCACCTGTGACACTAAAATTTTCACCTTCGGGCCAATTTGTAATTATCTCCAAAATCCCAGGGCGATTCAGTTTACCTATACGGGCGCGCTGTGTGATAAGAGCAATCCACTTGCTAGCACTGGTGGCATGGTGGGTGGAAGGAACATTTCCTTTGAACATCCACCCCAGCACCAGCAGTCGGGGTGCCAGGAGAAGCTGCGCTTCTGTACCAAACACCTCTGAGGCAGCTTGGACTCCTTCATAGGCAGCCAAGATTTTTTTTCTCATGTTGGGGTGTAGTTAGCTTCAGATCCTCTGTAGCTTCGACTCCAAAATCCCAGTGGTCCAGCCTCGAGTCTCCCCAGGCACCTTCTGCCAAAGGCTCCAGGACAAACCACGGCTCCCAGCTGCAGAGTAGAGCATGTTCTTCACCTCTGGTCCTGTCCTGACTGGGCCAAGGGCTACTGCATGAACGATCTCCTGCTTAATCTTGGCAAAGGCTTGTTGCTGCTCAGGGCCCCAGTGGAAATTGTTCTTCTTGCAGGTGACCAGGTAAAGAGGGCTCACTATCTGACTGTAGTCAGGAATGTGCATTCTCCAAAAGCCTATGGCACCTAGGAAAGCTTGTCTCCTTCTTATTGGTTGGTGGAGACATTGCTGTGATCTTGTTGATGACCTCAGTTGGAATCTGACGTCGACCATCTTGCCACTTTACTCCTAGGAACGGAATCTCATGAGCTGGTCCCTTTACTTTGCTCTTTTTGATGGTGAAACCAGCTCCCAGGAGGATTTGGAGGATTTTTTCTCCTTTCTCAAACATTTCTGCAGCTGTGTTCCCCCACACAATGGTGTCATCGATATACTGTAGATGTTCTGGAGCCTCACCCTTTTCTAGTGCACTCTGGATCAGTCCATGGCAGATGGTGGGGCTGTGCTTCCACCCCTGGGGCAGTCGTTTCCAGGTGTACTGCACTCCCCTCCATGTGAAGGCAAACTAAGGCCTGCATTCTGCTGCCAGAGGAATGGAGAAAAATGCATTGGCAATATTGATAGTGGCACACCACTTCGCTGCCTTGGACTCCAACTCATATTGGAGCTCTAATATGTCTGGCACGGCAGCGCTCAGTGGTGGAGTCACTTCATTCAATGCACGGTAGTCCACCGTCAATTTCCATTCTCCTTCAGATTTATGCCCAGACCAAATGGGGCTGTTGAAGGGTGAGTGGGTCTTGCTGACCACCCCTTGGCTCTCCAGCTCTTGGAGTATCTTATGGATGGGAATCACAGCATCTCCAGTGGTTCTATACTGTCGGCGATGCACTGTGGAAGTGGCTATCGGTACCTGTTGCTCTTCTCCCTTTAGAAGTCCTACTGTACATGGATTCTCGGACAGCCCAGGCAAGGTGTTCAATTGCTGGACACCCTCTGTCACTACAGCTGCTATCCCAAATGCCCACTTGAGTCCTTTTTGGTCTTTGAAATACTCACTTTGGAGATAATCTATGCCCAAAATGCATGGGGCCTCTGGGCCAGTCACAATAGGGTGTTTCTTCCACTCATTTCCAGTCAGGCTCACCTCAGCTTCCACCAAAGCAAAATCCTGTGATCCCCCCGTCACACCAGCAATAGAAACAGATTCTGTCCCCACATGTCTTGATGGGATCAATGTGCACTGGGCACCCGTGTCGACTAAAGCTTTATACTCTTGTGGTTCTGATGTGCCAGGCCAACAAATCCACACAGTCCAGAAAACACGGTTTTGCCTAGCCTCTACCTGGCCAGAGGCAGGGCCCCACTAAGCCTGGCCATCCTTCTTTCCTTGGACGTATGTCTTGGAGGTTCCTCCAAGGAGATTGAACATGTCATCATCATCATCATACCTGGCAGTTCAGCTATGGGCCACTGGAGCTGCTTTCCTTTTGGTGGAACTACCTTCCCCTAGCCCTGTCTTCCTTCAATTCACGCACCCGTTGGGCCAGAGCAGCAGCAGATCTTCCATCCCATCTCCTCATGTTTTCCCCGCAATCACGCAGGAAGAACCACAGCTAAGCTCGTGGGGTGTACCTTCTCTCTCCATTTGGGGAACGTCTGCGTTGGGTACCAGAACCTCTGATCTGTACTGCCGAGATTTGGAGAAAGCCCTCTTTAATCTCATCTCTGAGCTTCTTATGATTCTCCTCCATCTTGTCCTCTAACTTCTGCAGACATGTCTCCACCACTGCGATTCTGGCATGTGTTGGGCCATGTACAGCACCTGCATATGCTCGCAGCTTCTTTGCCATATCAAGCACGGTCTCATCCCTGTCATCCTGTTTCATTATGGCTAAAGCAGAAGCATATTCGTGTGGCCCAAGTCGTACAAGTTTTTGCCACATCACAGATGTGCATGGTACCAAGTCTGGATTCCTAGTTGTTATGTCATCTGAGAAGATAATCTCTGCCACTGCCTTTTCTCTCAGGTGTTGGATCCCTTGTTCTATGGTCTTCCACTGGGTTTGTTGCATATAGAGATCATCTGCACACAAGTATCTTCGTGCGACACTGTCCAAGACCCGTGCCGAGAGGCTGTGAGGGTCAGCCCCCCTCATCATTCCTTGGTTGATGACAGGATCATGTGACAGGGATCCCAAATGCCTCGCCTCAGTGCCGTCCAGAATTGTAGCCTCGCCTGCAGCATCCCAAAGATGGACTAGCCAGCTAATTATGGATTCATCAGGTCGTCAGGTGTAATCCTTCCTTGGGCCACAAAGGTCCTTCAGGGAAAAGGACTCACTATTGGCTTCTGATCTTGCACCTGTTGCTCTGACTCCTGATTTTATGTCACGACGTGTTGAAGGTACATCTCCTGCATCACAATCATCATCATCATCATCCACTGGTCGATCGGTCTCGTCTGTGCACTTTCCACTTCTAGTGCCAGTAGCAGCAGCCATTGGTTGAGGCTTATTGTCTGGTTTAGCTGCTGGCTTAGGCTCACTGTCTGGTTTGGCTGCTGGCTTTGAGCCTGGGGTGTTGGCTGCAGCCTGAGTGACTGGGATAGCTGCTGATTTATCTCCCTGCCCCCCTGCCTCTGTCTGCTGCCCTAGAGTATCCAGCAGCGTGCAATAAGCATATGCCAGGGCCCAGCTCACTGCAATGAGCTTTTTCTCCTCAGGGTCATCATGGTACTTCTCTTTCAGCTATTTCCCCACCTCAGCTGGGTTCTGAATTTGTTCATGGGGAAAGTCCCACACTATAGGGTCAGAGAATTCCTTCAGGATTTGGCCCATATCCTCCCATTTCCCACCCCACTCAAGATTTTCCACGCCTGGGTCTACTCCTGGGTCACGGATATCATCAGCCCATCTAGAAATCTCAGCCCTCATTCTAGAGAAGCTGCTAACTGTATAGAGGAAGCTTACCAGAATAAATATCAGAAAGGTGGTCTCTTTAACATTCAGAGGAAACTGAACATTCTCCAACAGGGAGGTAACAGATTCAGAGGAGAAGAAGGAAAGCAAAGGCTGAAAAGCCTCATCCCCTGCTCCTCCTCTGACAAACTGGGTGCATACCCATAGCCATGAACCATTCATCCCTGGAACAGACCCCAGTACCTTTATCAACTTCTTACAAACCATTACCACCAAGGCCAGCCGGGTGGCTATTCTGGTCACTGCCCCTCTGCTGTAAAAACTATGTATTAGGGAAAATACTAGAGCTATTTCTGGATGAGAAAATAAACCTAGGGTCCATAAAGGTATTAAGATCTCAAATAAACCCAAGGGACCAGAAATGCATGCAAGCCTCCACCCCAAGGGACATTATGAATTAAAAAACCATGGCTATTACCTGCTTTATACCAACACAGAGTAATGACAACCAAAATGCACTCAAAACAGGGTTTTTTTTCCACTCTCTCTTGAGCCCCATGCGTTGGACACCAAATTTTGTCCGAGTTTAGGACAAATTTGGGAGGAAACCTCCAAAAGGGGGCCCCTCCAGATTGCAAATCCACATGGCCCCTCCCCACAACCAGTTTGGGAAAGATTCCTCGGAGAGAAGTTGAAAGAACCTGTTTATTTAACAGGCACAGCAGCCCCCAGCACACAGAATGAACAATACCAGATGACAACACTCTTTCATCGCTCTGAAAAGGATGAAAAATTCAGAAAGTCTCTTTTGTGGGGTGGTTGCTCTGTTGTCAGTCCCTCTGGTGCTGGGGATGGCTGCTGCAGGCCACAAGGTGCAAACTCTCGGTGTTTCCCAGGTCCCAGTCCAGAGCAGGTTCAAGTAGTTCCAAAAAGGGAAAGGAAAAGAAAAAACAGTCCAGAAGAAAAGATTCGGACAGCTTAGCTAAACTAACTAATGAGCAGAAGCAAAAGCAAAAGCAAGAGCGAAGCAGGAGCAAGCAGAAGCCAGAGCAAGAGCAAAGCAAAAAGCCCAGCAAAAAGCAAAAGCCACGCTATGCACTGCCCCGTCTCTGTGTCCCGCCAGCCGTGGGGGAGCGGGCTGATAACAAAACCCAAAACAAAACATTCGCTCTTCAGAGCCAGTCTTGAAGGCACAGAACATAATATCCAGCATAACCAGAACACACAAATGGGGATACAAGCATCATAATGTCACCCTAGGACAACCTGTCAGGTGGCCCCTGACAGGGAGGCCAAGCCAGCCAGATCTGTTCCATGTCCCCTTGGTTTCATGGCGCTCTGCAGTGTCACAATGTTCTCCTTGCTTCTGAAGTGTCACAGTGGCCTTCTGTTTCCATGGGGCCCCACAGTGTCACAATGGTCTCCATGATTCCATGGGGCCTTGCAATGCCACAATGCTCTCCATGGATCCACAGTGCCCTGCAGGATCACAACGGCCCTTTGACTCCACGAGGGCCTGAAATGCAGCAATGGCCTCTTGGTTCCACAAAGCCCTGCTGCTTCACACTGGCCCCATGGGACCATGCGGCCCAACAGAGCCACAAAGATGTCCTTGGTTCCACGAGGCCCCACAGTGTCACAATGGCCCCTTGGTTTCATGAGGCCCTGAAGTGTCACGTTGGTCTCCACAGAAAGGAAACTTCAGAACCCCCGTGTTCCCCTGTCTGTGACATCCCAGTGATGACAGCCCCAGCGTTCCCTCCCCGAAGATGCTCCAAGGGAAGCGTCCAGAGCGACATCCAGTCAATGGATTTGATCTGCCACTGACCACTGATGAACTGCAGTCACCAGGGGCCCAGATCAGACATACCTGCCTGTCCTGGCAGGTTTGTCTGGGAGCAACCCTTGGATATTTGAAATTTTGAATGTTGAATCCCGACTTCAGCCCTTTTTTTCCTGGAGGAGGAGGCCAGTTCTTTTCCATAGGAAGGAAAGCACAGAGCCCCTGTGTTTGGAAGGCAGGTGAGAGCCAGCCATCAGGAAGGAGGCCAAGACCAGCCAGACCTGTCTGTAATGGCAGCTTTTCATCTAGTTTCGTCCATTTCTGTCCATGGAGTCCTAATTTTGGCCATGGATGCTTGGATGAGAGGGACAGTTCTTTTCCATTTGAAGGAAAGCCCAGAGCCCCAGTGTTACAGGGGTACATGAGAAGGGACCCTCAACATGCCAAGGGCAGTTGAACCAGTCACACCAAGCCAACCAGACCTGTTCCCTTGTTTCCATAGTGCCCTGCAGTGTCACAATGGCAGTGCCATATTGGATCCTTGGTTCCACAAGCTCAGATGTGTCACACTGGCCCCTTGGATCCATGGGGTGCCATAGTGTCACAATGGTCCCTTGCTTCCATGAGCCTTGCAGTATCACAGGGGTCTTCTTGGTACCTCAGGATCACGATGGACCCTTGCTTCCATGGGGACTCACAATGTCGGAAGGGTCTCCTTGCTTCCATGAGGCCCTGCAGAGCCCCTTGATTCAATGAGGCCTCAAAGTGTCATCATGGCCTCCAGGATCCCATGAGGCCCCGCAATGTCACAATGGACCTTTGCTTCCATGGGGGTCTCACCCTGTTCCATGAATCCTTAGTTCCATGGCACCCTGTAGTGTCACAATGGACTCCTTGAGTCCATGGTGCCACACAGTGTGACAACTGCCTTTGGCCTGCCAAGACTCCAGAGTGTCACAAGGGTTCCTTGCTTCCATGAGGCCTTGTAGTGTCACAATGGCCCCTTGGTTCAGTGAGGCCTTTAGTGTCATGACAGTCTCCATGATTCCATAAGGTCCTGCTGTGTCACAATGGACCTTTGGTTCCATGATGCCCCAGAGTGTCACAATGGTATCCTTGGCTCCATTGGACACTTAATCCCATGGAGACCCACAGTGTTCTCTGTAGTCTCCGTGATTCCATGAGGCCCTGCCATGTAATGGCCCCTTGGTTCCAGTGGGACCCAAAGTGTCAGAATAGTCTCCATTGTTCCATGAGACCCTGCAAGGTCACTGTGCTGCCCTTGGTTCCACAGGGCCCCACAGTGGAACAATGGACCCTTGGTTCCATGCGGTTCCTCAGTCCCAATGGTCTCCTTGGATCCGCAGTGTCACAGTGGCCCCTTGGCTCCGTGTGGCCACGCTGTGTCACAATGGCTCATGGTTCCATTCCGGCCACACAGTTTAACAATGGACCCTTGGTTCCACCAGGCCTTGCTGTGTCACAATGGCCTTCTGGTTCCATGAGCTTTCCCACTGCCAACAGCAGTCTCCTTGGCTCTGCAGTGTCACCATGGTCCCTTTGTTCCATGAGGTTCTGTGGCAGAACATGGTCACCGTGGTTCCATGAGGTTCTGCAGTGTCACAATGGACCCATGGTTCCACGAGGCCTTGCTGTGTCACAATGGTCACCAAGAGGTTTCTCAGTGTCTCCATGGTCTCCCTGGATCCGCAGTATCACAGAGGACCAGTGGTTCAATGTGGCCCCAATGTGCCACAATGGATTTTGGTTCCATGGGGTTCTGCAGAGTCACAATGGACCCTTTGTTCCATGAGTTTACACAGTGTCACAGTTGACTCCTTGGTTCTGAGAGGCCCTGCCATCACCAAATCTCCAAAATATCATAAAAAGACTCCTCAACACTAATTTGCTATTTAATAGGGTCTCATTTATTCAGCCCTGAGGTCCAGCAGGAGATAACTCCTAACCTTATGTGGACGTGTAATTCTACCAGTGTGTTGCTTATATACAGTCACTAAATATGTATTACCATTTACCCGTTACCATAAAACTCATCCCAAGTTCCCAGATTCAGTCCTTCCTTTTTCTATCACTGCATTCTTGAGCCAGGTGTCTTCTTCTGGTCTTCCAACAATCCTTGCTGGGAAAGCAGGCCCTGCATGCCTTGTTCCTGGCCTAAAAGTTCACAGGCACCGTAAAAATTGAATTAACCCTTTTGGTACCAAGGCCAAGGCTTTGTGTGGGCAGGCAGAGGCAGACAGGACTCAGAGCTGTCAGCAAAGGAAGGGGCCAGCCAGGTGGGGCAGCCGAGGGATGACGACAGCCTGCAGGGACAGAGGCGCAGGGCAGGGACACCGTGGGACAGCCTGGGCTGCACAGGGCACAGGGATGGGCAGCAGCTGCAAGGCTCTGACAGGGCCAACTTGGGCAGCACTTGGGCCATGGCTGCTGGCCCTGGGCCTGAGGCCACGAGGGGACAAGTGACCCTTGCAGCCCTGGGGCCCCATTGCCTCCTTGTCCCTGCTCAGCAGCCTGGCAGGGGCCGCCCCATGGTGCTGCCCTTGGCATTGCCATCCCCACATGCCAGTGCCCATCCCGGGAAGAGCCCTGAGCAAGGAGGGAGGGACAGGATCTGCCTTGCCAGGGGCTGGGGCTCAGGCCTTGGGCCTTTGCATTCCTGAAACACATCCAAGTTTGCTCAGCACCAGAGACACCTTTCCCTTGCTTGTCCCCAGCTGTCATCACTGTCTCCAGTGTTCTGCTCTGACTGGAACCTGGGGACACTTTCTCAGTCATGTCCCTCACAGGGATCTCTTGGAAGTGCAAGAAACTTCAGTGTTTCAATGTAACTGATTTCTTGAGGGTTCTGTGACATCACTGAGGGGTTTGTGACATGACAGAGCTGGCTGTGACGTCACAGAGTAGGGTATGAGGCCATAGAGCAGACACTGCCATCATAGAGAGTGACTCTGTGGCATCAGAGAGTGGGTTGTGACATCACTGGGTGGCTCTGTGTAACATCACAGAGCAGGCTGTGACATCAAAGAAGAGACAGTAACATCACAGGGTGACTTTGTGAAATCACAGAGTCTTCTGTGACATCACAGAGCAGCTGTATCACATCAAAGGGGATATTTCAGAGTGCTGTGTGAAATTATAGGGGGCTGTGTGACATCACAGAAGGTTGTATGGCATTGCAGGAGGCTGTGTGACATCATAGGAAGGCTGTGTGACATCACAGGAGCTGTGTGAGGTCACTGGGGAGGTCACTCTGCCCCAGACCTCCCTCACAGTTCCCTCCAGAGAAGTGCCAGGTCCAACGCTGCTCATGCACAGTGGGGCCCCCTATCCCCCCGGGTCCCCCCGCCCCCGGCGCTGCAGCCTCCCCCAGAGGATGTTCCATGAGATCGACCAGAGAGCCTGACAAGGGGACAAGTGGACAGGGCCGTGGGGGTGGAAAAGAGGGACAGGCACTCCCTGGCAGTGCCTCAGTCTCCTTTAGGGCCAGAGCCTGGGCCAGAACTCCTTCACCCTGTTACAAACCAGGGCTTGAGAGCACTGAAAAAATCCCCGGCAAGGGATCAGCAAAAATCAGATTTAATATTCAGCAACAGCATGGAAAAGTTCCTTGGCAAGGGTCACTCTGCTCCTGACTGGACACTTCAGGCACACCAAGGAAACAAAGCAACAACAAAACCAAACCAAATCCAGGCAATCATACACAGAAATGAACAGAGAACTGTCCCTGTCTGTGTGTGACAGGAGGACAGTGAGGGCAAGGATAAAAGGATTATGGTGTAAAAGCCTTAAACAGCTTAAAATAAACAGGACATGACTTATACCTTAACCTATACTGATACCTTAAACATCTCCATTTAGCAAAAGAACAGCACTTAACATTATTTAACCAAACTTATAACCTATGACTTTGCAATTTAACAGAGGAATAACATTTAACAATATTTAAGTCAGCCTATAACTTACATTTAACATAACAACTAAGCAAAAGAACTCTTAGCAGCGTTTAACTTCACTTAGACCTTGTGATTTTACCTTATCTACAGGCTTGACTGACTCAGCTATCCAAGGCACTCAAGCCCCTCAGAGAGCAGCATTTCTGCCCCATTTCCCCAGCACAGGCACTCCTGTGTGCACACAGACACCAAGAGTCAGTGCAAGGCACCTGTGAGAAATTCCCCTGAGGGCAGGAAATGCTCCCTGTGGATCCTTTGGCATCTCCCCAGTGGGTGAAGGGTTGAGCCTGGAGGAGTGGGGGGATGGGCCCAGGCTCTGTCTTTGTTCAGGGATCCCCGAGGGCAGCAAATGGGAGAGTTCCCGGCTGGGAGAGGCCCCACTCCGAGGGAGTCGCTGGCCCAGGAGAGCTCCAAGGGGCTCCTTTTGGAGCGCTGTTTGTAGGGCCCCAAGAGAGGGGCTTCAGTCCCAGCAATGGCTCATCCTGGCCGCACTCGGCATCAACAGCTTTCTTTGGCAGGGTGAGAACAGGGATGTTGTGGCACTGAGGGAACAAAACCAGTTCCCAGGGCTGCTCCTGCAGAAAGCAGGAGCTCCTTGGGCAGCAGCAGTGCCTGGATCAGCCAGTGTTTGTGATGAGCTCCAGAGGAGCTGAGCCCAGGGGCTGTTGGCCAAGGCCGAGGCCCAAGGAGCATTTCTCATCTGACAGGGCAGCCTGAGAAGGGGAGGGGGGAATGCAGCAGCACAGGGCCCATGGAACCAAGGGGCCATTGTGACACTGTGGGGCCCTGTGAGAGCAAGAGACCATTGTGACACTGTGGGGCCTCATGGAATCATGGAGAGCATTGTGACATTGCTGGGCCTCATGGAACCAAGGGGGCCTTACTGACGCTGTGTAGCTCCATGGATTGTAGGGATCATTCTGACAGTAAGAGGCCCCATCAAACCAAGGGTCCATTGTGACACCAAAGAGCCTCATGGAACCGTGGAGACCATGACGACACTTTGGGGTGTCATGGAACCAAGGGGTCATGGTGACATTGTGGAACCCAACTGAAGCAAGGATTCATTGTGACACTGCAGGGCTGCATGGAACCAAAACTCCAGGGTAACACAGAGGGGCCTCCTGTCTTCAGTGGTTCATTGTGACACTGTGGAGCCTGAGGAGACCATTGTGACACCACAAACCCCCAGGGTCCAAAGGTCCATTGTGACATTGCAGGCCTCATGGAACAGAGGAGTCACATGTCATTGTGGGCCTGGGGAACCATGGAGATCATTGTGACACTGCAAGGCATCATGGAATCATTGGGACCATTGTGACACTGCGGGGCCTTCTGGAACTTAGGTCCATTGTGACACTGCAGGTCTTCTTCTAATCAAGGGGCCATTGTGACTCAATGGGTTGCCAAAAAACCAAGGGAAGACAGAACATGTCTGGCTGGTTTGGCCTCCCATGGAATGCCTGACTGGTCCATCTGACCTTGGCATGTTGAGGGTCTCTTCTCATCTGCTACTGAAACACAGGCTCCATGCTTTCCTTGCTATGGGAAAGAACTGTCCTTCTCCTCCAGGCACCCATGGTCAGAACTGTGATTTCTTCTCCCAATTTCCTTATTTCACGGGACTGTTCTCATAGGAATATGGTCAGGACAAGTCTGTCTTGCAGTGGTTTTACAAGGGTCATTTCCCATCTGTCTCCAAAACCCTGGGGAAGGCTCTGTGGTTTCCTTACTATGGGAAAAAACTTTTCTGCTTCTCCAGGCAGACATGGCCAAGACTGGACTTCCACCCCCAAAATTCCCTATATCCAAAGACTGCTCCCAGACAAAATCTGCAATTCCTGACAAGTCTGGCTGGCCTTGGCCTAGTGAGGCTCTCACCTGCCTTCCAAACACTGGGGCTCTGTGCTTTCCTTCCTATGGAAAAAAACTGTCCTTCTTGGCCAGGTGCCCATGGCCACAATTGGGATTTCACCTCAGACATGGCCTACTGTGAGAGACTGGAGGAGATTGTTGGCTCAAAACATTTCATGTGTGTGGGAGAGGAAGGGGCAGGTCCAGCCTTGCCCTGCCCTGCAAGCCCAGCACTGCCCTGCCCCGCAACCCCAATGCCCCCAGAGCCTCTATCCCAGCCCAGCAGTGTCTGCCAGGCCCTGGCACAGCACAGGCAATGCTCCACAGCCACCTCTGCAGCCCCCAGCCCAGCTCCTGAGGGACCAAATGAGCCCAAGCCCCACCTGGGGGAACTGCCCAGGAAGACCAAGGGATACTGAAGGCTGAGCACAAGGCAAGCACACATCTTGACCCTACCTCCTCCTGGAATTTCCATCTGAACACCTCTGGAATCCAGGAGTTGGTAGCTGTGTGTGTGCTTCTCTGTATCTTTTTTGTCTTTCTCTCTTTCTGTGTCTACTTCTTCTCTTTCTCTCCTCTTGAAAATTTGGAGTAACTTAAAATTGAACTGGCTTAGAGTATGTGAAGTTGAATGGACCAAGGTAATGCTTTGAGAAGTGTTTTTTGTTTATTGAATGTCATATTAAACCTTTTGCCAAAGTTTCTCTGATTTTCAAAAGTTCCCAGTAAAATATGTTTTGTTGTTTTGGCCTTCTGAGACTTAATGATATTTCTCCAGGAAATCCAACTCAGAGCACACAAACAATTGTAACTCCTTTTAAATGTCTCCTTCAGGGAGTTGTCTGGGGGATGGGAGTCAGGGCTTGTGTGTCCTGCTTGGAACAGCCCAGGCAGGGCTCTCCCAGCCACATTCCACACTCCATTTCCCAGCTGGAGCTGCTGGTGCCTCTGAGTTGTGCTGCCCCAGCCCCAGGGACGCTCTCCTTGTCTGCCCATTTCCCCACGGGCTCTGGCCAGGGATGGCCTCAGTGGGGGCTGCTGACATCCTCAGCAACTTGGAGGCTGCTGCTGAATTGTACTGCTGCAGAGGCTTGTTCAGCCTGCAGCTCTTCAGTGCAGGAATTCAGTGTCCCAGGGCTCATTAACATTCAGACACCTTCACAAGCCAAGCCTCTGGGGATAATTTGATTTCACTTTCCAAATCTTTTGTGGTTAATTGAACAGATTCCAGCAGTGTATTCAAAGTGAATACATTATACTTACAAAGAGTGAGAGAAAAAATGTTTTCAGGTCCTGTTTAGGTTTTATTTCCTGTTAATACATTGATTTGTGCAATCTCCAATTGACACTGAATCCAAGTACCTCTTCATGCAGTTTGAATAGATATGAAAATCAAGACCCTTCATGGCTGACAATCCATCAGACTCTGTCCCTCCCCCCACCCCACCATTTCCCCCATCCAAGGCCTGGCACTCAGAGCAGCCTTGTGCAAATCTGAGCTCCCTCCAGCCCAGGCTGCAGCTGAAGCTTTCAGCTCCTTGGCTCCAACTCCCACCTGCTTTCCTTGCAGAAGGAGCTGCCCCAGACACAGAGGGATGTTCATTTCTTGTCAGCCAACAAAGCCAAGGCAAGGCACAGCTCTATCAAATGCAAAAGTCATTCTTCTCCCTGGCTCTGCCCTACCCCTGATCTGCAAAGCCTGTCCTGTTTCCTTCATCCCTGCATTGCCAGAGACTTTCTGGGACAAGGGAGCTCTGCTCTGGCTATGGAGGGAGGTGCAAGTCCCACCACTGGAGTGGGGACCACAACTCATCAGGTTTGTTTCCTTTGGGGATCAGGAACTGCTGAGACTCAGAGGCACAGGAAGTTTCTCTTCATGGCCAACAGACCATAGTAGAACAGGGCACAATTTAATACCAATCACACTCTTCCCTGAGCTATGTGCAATGTCCCAGCAGCATCTGATGAGTCCACCATTCAGAAGTGATTTCTATACTAAAAATAATTTCAGACAAACATGGTTTTATGATAGATATAAATACACTTAAGTTCTTGTATCAGGATGCTCGTCCTGGAGTGGGAGCAAAACAACTCGAACAATTCCTGATTTGCAAAGCTGTCAGAGGTGGATGGAGAAGGGGCTCAGGCTGCTTTTGGTGTTGAGGAAATGCTGAAACCAGCCTGACTCATTTCATCTCCTCCTGTCCTGGCTGATCTCCCCTCTTTCCCCTTCCACCCATTGGCTTTTGTCTCCCACCAGGCCCCCTGGTGAAGAGCCTGGCTCTGTGTTCTCCAGCACCTCCCTGCTGGCACTGCTAGGCTGGGATGAGGAGCCCCTCAGCCTTCCCTGCTGCGGGCTGGACAAGCCCAGCTCCCTCAGCCTCTGCTCACAGCCCAAGGGCTCCAGCCCCACCTTGGAGGCCCTTCCCTAACCCTGCTCCAGCTGCCTGACATCTTTCCTGCCCTGGGCAACCCAAACCAGGCCACAGTGACCTGGATAATCCACGGCCTTGATGTCCTGCTCACACAGCCCTGGCCCCTTGTCCCCATGTCAGGCTCTGGGCTGGATCCTGTGGAACATCCTTTGCTGGAGGCTGTGGCTCCAGGTGGACTGGAGGGATCCCGGGGGACAGGGACCCCGCTGGGCATGAACAGCATTGGACTTGTTGGGAGAAACTGTGAGGGGCAGCTGGGGCAGAGTGACCAACCCAATGACCTGACACAGCCCTCCTGGGATGTCACACAGCCTCTCAGGGATGTCACAGCCAGCTCTGTGATGTCACAGCTCATTCTCAAATGACACAGCTGCTCTGTGATGTCATAGTCTGCTCTGTGATGTCAGACCTCTGCCCTGTGATGACACAGCTGGCTCTGTGATGGCACAGAGGCAGTCTATGATGCTGTAGCTTCTCAATGACCTCACATAACCTACTCTGTGATGTCATAGCCCACTCGGTGACCTCATGTTACCAGGACCGGCAACTCAAAAAGTGTCTAAGGTAGTTGTTAAGTTACGAAAGAAGAAAACTTGAGAGATGAATCTGCAATTAGAATTAACCTGGTGGCTTCTGTAAAAAAATACAAATGTTTTTGTAAAAAATTTATAGCAAAAGGAGGGAGAAGGAAAACCTCTACTCTTTATTGAATGCAGTGGAGAATATGGTGACTGAAGATAAGGAAAAGGCTGAATTGCTTAACACCTTGCTTGTCTCAATTTTCAACAATAGGACAGGCTGTCCTCAGGACAAGTGTTCTCCTGTGCTGGTAGATGGGCACAGGGAGCAGAACAGCCCCCTGGAATCCAGGAGGAAGCAGCTGCTGACCTGCTGAGCCACTCAGATGCTCACAGGTGTCCCTGGCACCAGATGGGATCCATCCTAGAGTGATGAGGGAGCTGGTGGATGAGCTCCCCAAGCTGCTCTCCATCATTTCCCATCAGTCCTGGCTCACCAGGGAGGTCCCAGAGCACTGGAGGTGCCAGTGTGACCCCATCCCCAGGAAGGGCTGGAAGGAGGATCTGGGGAGCTCCAGGCCTGTCAGCCTGACCTCGGTGCTCGGCAAGGATGTGGAACAGATCACCTTGAGTGCCATCACAGGGCACCCACAGGATGGCCGAGGGATCAGAGCCAGCCAGCATGGATTCCAATATCTGCATTGATGATCCGGATGAGGGGATTAAGTCCACCATCAGCAAACTTTCAGATGACGCCAAGTTGGCTGGGAGTGCTGATCTGCTGGAGGGCAGGAGGGCTCTGCACAGGGCCCTGCACAGGCTGGATCCAGGGACCAAATCCAACAAGCTGAGGTTCGACAAGTCCAAGCGCCGGGTCCTGCACTTTGGCCACAACAACCCCTGCAGCACAACAGTTCCCATGGGGCCAAGTCAGGAACTGCAATGGGGAGTGAGGCCAGAGAGAAAAGGGCAAACAGAGATGGGCTGTTTGCAGGGGAGGGAACACGAGTAGGATATAGGAAACAATTTGTACAAGGGAAGAGTAAAGAAAGCAAAGGTAAAGCCAAGGAAATGCTCAGGGCAGTTTGGGGGTGGATGCCAGGCAGCCCTGGCTCTGAGCAACAGTGTCTGCAGTGGGACAGGAAACTCCCAGCTGATGGGAACAAACTTTCTGGCTGACTGCAGAGGCCAGGACAAAGCTGAGTGCTTTCCCTGGTGGCCCCCAGCCCTTGCTGGCCCCAGGGGCTGATGGCATTGGTGCTCCCTCAGGTTCATGTTCCCACAGCAGCAGCATGGGGGTGCTCCCGCCTGCTGTGTGCAATGCAAACAGGGGCTCCTGAGCCAGTGCTGTCGTGCCTGTGCCTGCAAGGATGCGGCACCTGTGTGAGCTGGGGGAGAGGCCAGGGCTGCAGAGGGGGGATGTTGTTGGCAGCTCCATGAGGACGCTCTGGGACGTGGCCCTGGGCTGTCCAGCGCACTGGGGATGGATCAGCCCCTGCTCTGCTGCACCTGCCCATCTCCCCCAGGGCCCTTGCAGAGCCCCAGCCATGCTGTTTGCCCCCAGCCTGCCCACGGCCACCCTGGGGCTGCTCACGGGGGTTTTCTGTGCTCAGCATTGGCCTGGGTGTGTTCTTGAGAGCGCCTGGGCAAGGAGGCTGGAGCCCCCAGGCCCTGGCCTGAGGCGTCAGCGCTGCCCCAGCAGTGCCCATGGCCTGTCCCTGCTGCAGCCCCGGCACTGCCACCCCCAGCACTGTGCCCGGCCCCGAGAGCACTCAGGCCCTACAGCAACACCAGGGCCACCAGGGCAGCGGGGCAGGGCCACAGCAGCAGCACTGGCAACACCAAGTGCTGCTGCTGCTGCTGGGCACAGCTGCTGGGCCAGCAGTGATCTGCCCCCAGCTCTGCACACAAACATTGCTGCTGCAGCTCCAGAGAAGGCAACCAAAGGGCATCTCTGCAGAAAACTTTGCTGGGAGATCCTTTAGCTCCTTTACAGCCACCGAGAGCGCAGCCCCTCATTGACACAGTCTGTGGCCATGGGGAACGTGGAGAGAAACAAAATGAGAAATGGCACAAGGAATGGCTTTTCACATGAACACTATGAAAAAGCTAAAACAAAGGGAAAATGAACCACAATCAAACCAACAATAAGTATCAAAGATGACTTTTATTTCAAGTTATTTGCAGAAATTGGCAGGCAGTTTAATGTTTCTGAAAGCATCCAGTCATCAGTTTCCACACTGCAGCCTTGAGCTCCTGGTTCCTCAGGCTGTAGATGAGGGGGTTCAGGGCTGGAGGCAACACTGAGTACAGAACTGACAGGGCCAGATCCAGGGATAGGGAGGAGATGGAGGGGGGCTTCAGGTGAGCAAACACTGCAGTGCTGAGGAACAGGGAGACCACGGCCAGGTGAGGGAGGCAGGTGGAAAAGGCTTTGTGCTGTCCCTGCTCAGAGGGGATCCTCAGCACAGCCCTGAAGATCTGCACATAGGAGAAAACAATGAACACAAAACAGCCAAATACCAAACAGGAATTAACCACAATGAGGCCAAGTTCCCTGAGGTAGAACTTTGAGCAGGAGAGCTTGAGGATGTGTGGGATTTCACAGAAGAACTGGCCCAGGGCATTGCCATGGCACAGGGGCAGGGAAAATGTATTGGCTGTGTGCATGAGAGCATTGAGAAAGGCACTGGCCCAGGCAGCTGCTGCCATGTGGGCACAAGCTCTGCTGCCCAGGAGGGTCCCGTAGTGCAGGGGTTGGCAGATGGACATGTAGCGGTCGTAGCACATGATGGTCAGGAGAAAATACTCTGCTGAAATAAAAAAAGCAAAGAAAAAGAGCTGAGCAGCACATCCTGTGTAGGAGATGTTCCTGGTGTCCCAGAGGGAATTGTGCATGGCTTTGGGGACAGTGGTGCAGATGGAGCCCAGGTCAGTGAGGGCCAGGTTGAGCAGGAAGAAGAACATGGGCGTGTGCAGGTGGTGGCCGCAGGCTACGGCGCTGATGATGAGGCCGTTGCCCAGGAGGGCAGCCAGGGAGATGCCCAGCAAGAGGCAGAAGTGCAGCAGCTGCAGCTGCCGCGTGTCTGCCAACGCCAGCAGGAGGAAGTGGCTGATGGAGCTGCTGTTGGACATTTGCTGGGGCTGCACATGGGGACCTGTTCATGGAGAAAGGACAGTGAAGAGTTAGAAGAGATACCTTTAACCAAAATCAAAGCCATTTCCCATACACCCTCCCAGGAACACACAGACATGGTCTTCAGTGTTTTCAAGATCTGAGGTTTTTTTTATAGGCTCCTCCATGTCTTTCCTGGTATTCATGGATATCAGAAACCATCATCATTTCTGCTGCCCTCTGGTAGAACTGAGGGAGTTCCCTGAGAAAAGATGATGTGTGGAGACAGGGGGAAATGGTCTGTCAGTTCATTCTGTTTGGAGTTTCTCTGGGCTTTCACTTCTCTCAAATGCAGGATGTTCACACTCCTATGTTTTACTTAAAAGATCACCAGATATTGCTGAGAGCAGATGAATATCCCACAAATAAGCTCCACATTTGTAGCCAAGGACTCACGTTGCTCATTTCACCAACCCAGCAGCATTTTCAGAGTCAGAACACCTCTGCCTTTCCCCATCAATCTCATAACCCAGAGATGCTCTAGGACAGGTTTGCATCCTGGACTGAAGCTCCCAGCTTGGGCTGAAATCTCAGGGAGACTTCCAAGGGTCCTTCTGATGGCATTGGATTGAGGGAGATGCAGCTCCTTCCCTGGCTGCACTGACAGCATTGCCCAGAGCCAGGCACTGGGGACAGCGTCACCCTGAGCCAGCTGTGTCCCCTGCCAGAGCCCCCAGTGCCGGGCAGCTGCTCCCAGCCCTGTGCTCTGCAGAGGGAACTGGGCCCGGGGCTGCACAGCTGCCCCACGGCTCTGCTGCAGCTCTGCCTGCACAGGAGGGGCTTCACGCCTTGGACCCTCAGCCCTGAGGGCAGAGGCTTGGCTGGGGACAGGAGGGAGGGGGCTTGTTCAGAGGGAGGGGCTGCACTGGAGGGGCTCCTGTGGACATCTCTAAACTCTCCCTGCCACAGCATTTCTGGGTTTTTGTTTTCTCTCATGGTCAGAGCTTCTCTCTGCTTCCTGGAGATTTTCCTCCTGCAGGTGTTTCCCTGTGCCTGATCTCTCCCTGCCAGCACTCACATCCTCCAAATCTCTGGGCACTCTCCTTGGCCCTACAGAAGCCTGCCTGTCTGCAGGGCACTGGCTGGGGGCAGGTTCTGTTTGCAGCTTGGAGAAAGGACAGCTCAGACTGAGCCTGATGGGTCCAGCAAAGGTGATGCTGCTGCTGCCCATGGGCAGAGTGGCTGAAAGCACATTAGGGATCTCCTGTGAACCTACTGATCACTAAAAGTAACAGTTCAGATGTCTCAAGCACTCATCAAAATTCATAATCATCCTTTAATATTATCCCCCCTCCCTGCCATTCTCTAATAGTAGGAAACTGAATACCTAGTGTATGGAAATTTCCTCATTTTTATCAAAATCCTTGTCTTGGACATATTCTGTAACTAATCTGAACCCCTCAGCATGTCAGAGCATCATGAGCATTTCACTTCCCCTGCACCAGAAATCCTCAGAGTTGTACTCACAGAGTCTGTAGGCATTGGGATGTTCCAGCTGTAGGAGATCACTCCAGGAGCTGCAGCTGCATTGTCCTGCAGCCAGAGGTTCCTGTGCCAAGGGCTGGCAGGGATTCTGCCCCAGGCACTTCTCAGCACCTTCCCAGCCCTGACTGATTGAAGCTCTCTGTGCCTCTGTGCTGTGCCTGGGCTGGCTGCAGGCAGTGCCCCAGCCCTGCTGGGCTGGCAGAAGAGCTGCTCAGCAAGAGAAATGTGCTTTTCAAGCTCTTCTTGGTTACCAGCAGCTGCCTCTGTGCCAGGAGCCCAGCCCAGCTCAGCAGCACAGCCACAGCACAAGGACTTTAATGAGCCTCTGGGGCTTTGTGCTCAGGCCCTGAGCATCAGTCCCTGAGAGGCAGCTGAAGAAACCTCTCCAGAGCTCCCAGTCAGAATCACACTCCAAAGTTTCTTTCACTTTTAATGGGTCCCACTGAGGAACACGACTGAGAAAGTGTCCCCAGGCCCCAGGCAGAGCAGAGAACTTCAGGCAGTGATGACAGGTGGGGACAAAGAGAAGCCAAGGCTTGGTGCCCTGGGGCACAGCAGGCTCTGTGCCACCAAGGGCTGGCAGGAGACACCTTGTCCTGAGGCACTGGGGCCTCCTGGCACAGCCCCAGCCAGGCTGGCCACTGTCAGCCCCTTGTCCTGCCCTCAGTATCCCCTCCAGTCCACATGCCAGTGGCCTCAAGGATCTGCTGGAAGTAGTCCCTGGGGAGCCTTGGTCAGCAAGGGCCCTGGGGGCTCCTTCATGCTCCCAGGGACTGCAGGTTTTTCAAAGGACTTTGAGTTTGGCTTTTGCCTTGGAGTCTCTGAGAGGTTTGTGCAATCATGGCCCCAATTATCTGCTGTAATTAGTCCCTTGAGAGCTTTGTATTGACACTCAGTGGGGTTCATTAATACTTTGAGATACTCTAGATTTTTAAGGTACTTTGGAATTTCCTTTCCACACTGAGGCTCTGAGAGGTTTTTGTGCCATCCTGGCCTCCAGTTTTCTCCTCCAGGAAGTCCATGAGTGGCCTGTTTTGGGGATGGACCTCAGCATGGCCCATTCATGCCTCAAGACACTTTGGGAGTTTCCTCTGACTTTGAGTCCTGGAAAAGTTTGTGCAATCTCCTCTCAGGCCCTGAGGTTCAAGGCCTCAACTCCAAATCCTCCACAGGGCTCATTAGGATCAAGCATGTCCTGACAAACCATGGCCCTGCCTTGATTTCCTTTTGCTCTCGTGCAGTTACTCAGGAAAGTTTCTGTAGTGGTTTTAGTGTTCCAGTTTGAGATTTCTCAGCCAATGCATCAATTAGTGTGGTGGGTTCAGTGTTGGCTAATTACCAAAGCACTCATTAGAATATACTTACTCATTTCCTGCTGTGAGATTGGATTAGCAGAAATGCAAAGCAGGGTCAGAGCTTTTACAGGGTATTTAGAAAAGTTTATTAACAGTAAATAAAAGAAAGAGTAATAGGAATCAGAAAAAAACTTTCAGAACATTTCTCTCTAGACTACCTGACAATATAAAGAGACAAACCCTAAAATTTTCAGTCAGTTTACCACCTCCAGAATAGTCTTTCTTCTGTTGACTTAGGGGGAGATGTTCATTTTGTTAATGCTACGGAAACTCCTCCACAAGAAAAGAGTTCTCTCATGGATTTCATTTCCACAAATAGCAGCTGCCTGGAAAAATCTGCAAACCTCCCAGTTGTTCACTGCTTTTCATTCAGCTGTGCTTATGGGCCATGTCAACTTATGGGGTATTGGTTTAAAGATGAGCTGTTTAAAAGCAAAGGTTCTCTTCATCTATTTCTGAAATCATCTTCATCTCTGAGATCAGAGGTCTTCTTCTGCTCTCCCCGGTGTTACAGGATCTCATTACTCTGCTCTCTTTTTTTCTGTACAAATTTTTCATGGGATCAGAGTAACTTGAATATTTGCTTACTTTAGCATGGAGGCCTTTGCTGCACAAGTCATCTCCCCATACTTTTCAAGGCATTATAGGGAAAAAGAGAGTCTGATGTATCAATTACATCGCTCTTCATAGCTTTACAAGAGAATTTCAGCCCCAAGATCAAGGCATCTCCTCATCCCTCCCATCTGGGACTCAACTTCCCCTTCACTGACCTCAGAGTCTTCATGTTGCTCCTCTCTCTGCCTGCACTGTGTCCTTTTCTCTCACTCCAGGGAGGATGGAAGCACTGAAAGAGTTCATATCTCGCCTAGGGCCTGCAGATGGTTACGTGACCCCGGCTGGGCTCGGTACTTGCGGCCGGAGCTGTTTTACAATGGAGGTTTCTGCAGCGGCTGCGCTGGGGCTGTGTCAGGATGGGCCGCGTTGGGGGGAGGGCCAGGATCTCAGCAGCCAGGCCAGAACACAGCAGGAGCATGGCCGGGGGCCAATGGCTTCTCCTCCCCCTGCCCGGGGGTTGCAGACGAACCCCAGCAGGGGCAGAATCATGGCTGAACTGACCCGGCCCAGGGCTGCTCCTGGGGCCCGGTGGATCCTGGCGAATCCTGGGCCGGCAGCGGGGCAGGGCTTCGTAGTGGCTTGATGTTCACAACCGCAGCCACAGCCCAGCCCGGCCTCGGCCCCCTGGCCTTCCCTCCCCCTGCCCAGAAGCTGATGGGGCCTGGCGGGCTCCCCGGGAAGGGGCCCAACCTTGCAGCAGGAGCTGCCCGGCCTGCCCTGGCCAAGATGGGGACTGGGTTGGCCTTGTTACCTCTTTGCCAGCCTGAAGGGAAAGAGACCCTCCCAGGCTTCTTTGTCTTTAATGTGTGTCTTCACAGAGGCGTGTACAGTTTCCTTAGTGGTTTAACAGATTGTCAGTGCTCAAAGCTAATTACTGATTGGGTTTTTGTCAGACACAAAGGAAACTGCTAGCAGCTTCTCTTAGGACATCACTTCTGTGATGCAAAACCACCTCAACAGCACAGAGCTCCTTTGTCCATATGCAGTGGTCATGTGCCCGAGGCTGTAAAATCCCTCCTTGGGAGATCTCTGGGCCCCCTCCAAGGTGTTTTCAATTGAAAACATTCAGCTCAGAGTCTAAGAAAATCACCAGAGGTCAGGGCCAGCCTGACCTGTCTGTCCTGGCTGCTTTTGTGTGGAGGAATCCTTGGATATATGGAATTTGGGAGGCCAAATTCTAATTTTGTCCATGGCTCCTGGACATAAAAAGCTGGTTCTTTTCTATAGGAATAAAGGAACAGACACACAGTGTTTCAGGAGGAGATGAGAGTTGACCATCGGTGGCCATGGCCAGCCAGAGCTGGCTGCAAGATACCCCTGCATATAGGAAGTTTTTTAGGGAGAGTACCACTTTTGGCAATGGGCATCAGAAAAGTCAGACAGTTCTTTTCCATAGCAAGGAGAGCATGGAATCCCAGTGCTCCAGGAGCTGATGAGAGGCAGCCCTTGACATCCCAAGATCAGCTGGACCTGTCAGGTGTCCCCTGGGAGGCCAAGCCAGCCAGACCTGTTCCATGTTCCCTCAGTTCCATGGAGCCCCACAGTGTCCCAATGGTCCCTTGCTTCCAGGAGGCCCTGAGGTGTCACAATGCCCCCTTGGTGACACGAGGCCCTGAAGGGTCACAATGGTCTCCATGGTTCCATCAGGCCCCACAGAGTCATCATGGTCTCTGGGCTCCATGAAGCCCCGCTGTGTCACCATGGCCCCTTGGTTCCATGGGCTCCAGTGGTGCCACAATGATCCCCTGGGTTCCATGAGGTCCCCACAGTGTCCCAGTGATCTCCATGGGAAGGAAAGAACCAAGCCCCAGGGTTGCAGGGGCAGTCACCAGAGGCCAAGTGTCATAGGCTGACAAGGAAGTGAGTTTTCTCGGGAAGTTATAGCCAAACCAATCAGTGGTCAGGTTGGAATATTGACACCTGGTATAACCACTGGAGACATGGACACGCCTCTGAGAACACCGGGGGTTAAAAGCACAGAACTGCCAGAGGAACTCTCTCTCTCTTGTTCCAGTCAGTGAAGGGTTCAGATCTCCCCTGCCCAGCCACAGGCTGGGTGGGGAAGGGAAGCCATGCAGCCTAGGCTGAGGTGGGCTGGAACCCTGGACAGAGAAGGGGATGACGGGAGTGGAACCGGGCACGGCCCCTGCAGGAATCGAGGGGTGGAGAAGCACTGAGATGTCCTGGGCAGCCCCCCCAGAGAGAGAGAGACCTGTGCTACCTTGAAATTTGGTATCATGTGCTGGCAGCACAGCCAGCAGAGGAGAAAGAGAAGGGCGGTGGAAGGTGCCCAGCCCTGGGAGTCCTGGGCAGGCTGCTGTGAGATTTCAGCCGGCCTGAGGGCAGCAGAGCTGGAGACTCTTAGACCCTCCCTTAGACAAAGAAAACTTTTCAAAACACTAATCCTCCTTGATCTGAATGAGAAGAGAGACAGCCTGGGACTTGAGAGATGCCAGGAGAAGATGGGAAAGAATCCTAGGTGAGAAGAGATCATGGAGTGGCCTTTGGCTGGACTTGTTCTTGTATAGTCATAGATGGAACCAATTTTCCTGTAACACTGAGAGACTGCATTTAGGTGATGCAATGTCTTGAGCCAAGAGAGTGACCTGCTGCAGTGATGCCAGTGCAGGAGTGAGAGTGACCTGCTGCAGTGATGCCAGTGCAGGAGTGAGAGTGACTTGCTGCAGTGATGCCATGTGCAGGAGTGAACAGAGAAAGATGAGGAGGGTGTGGTGGTACCCCCTGTCTTCCTGTCTTGAGGGAAGAAGAAGATCTCTGTTCTCAAGGCCCTTGGCCCCAGGGGAGGTGAAAATGGGGGGACTGTTGTCCGAAAACAAGAAAAACTGTCATTCTTCAGTACTTGGCAAAGCATCCTTAAAAGGAACCCTATAAGCAGTTTTGGTGCATGGACGGTGGTGAGAGCATGGAAGGAGGAGGTCACAATGGCAGATTTTCTCTGGGCAGTGCCATGTGTGACATGGAAACATGAGAGGTTTCAGCTGTGTTTCCTGTGGAAGACTATGGTACAAGAGAGACTCTTCTCTCCCTTGATGAACTGAGACTTGATCATCTGAGAGGTGGTAACGTGACTGAGAATCCAAGGCTTTGTCTCACTGTGCTTTGGAGGAAATTGATTGGTGGGGGGAGGAGGAATGTTTTGGAAGGTTTTTATTTTGAATTTTGTGTGTTTCTTTTATTATAGTGGAGGTTTGTGGGATTCATATTCTCTGGACCTGAGAGAAGCAGTGAGAGAAGCAGAGAAGAGAATGATCAAAGCAATTCTTACCTCATTTGCTGCGTCTGTGTTTGTGCACCAGTGGAATGCATTGGGGAAGATTGTTTACCTGAAGGAATTTGCTTGATTGGATTCTGGTGTGAGTGTTTTGTTTTCTTGACCAGTCTTTGAAAGCTGTCTTTCAGGAGACAGTCACGAGATTTGGTTGAGTTGAGTGCTTGTGCAGTTCCAGTTTAGATGTAGTGTAATGTAGTGTAATATAGTATAGAATAATATAGTATATTAAGTAATGAATTAGTCTTCTGATATCATGGAGTCCTCCTGATCATTCCTCCCTGCCACGGGGGTTGCCTTGAATCCAATATAGGTTAATAAAGTTTTTTCCTTTCTTTCTAAGCTTGAGCCTACTCTGCTCTGTTTCTGGTCACATCTCACAGCAGCCATTTGAGAAAAATACATTATCATGGGTGCACTGGCACTGCGCCAGCGCCAACCCATGACACAGAGAAAGGCCAGAAGGGCAGGGAAGACACCAGGAACTGGTCACATTTTCTCCTGTCACAACTGTGACTCAGGGAATAAGAATAAACCTGGAAAGGCTCAGGCACGTTACTGACCTCCTGCTGCCCAAGGAAAGAAAGAAAAATTAGGATAATTTTGTCCTTTTGTGTGTTCTCCAGTTCAAAAAAGACACTGAGTCAACCAAGAAGGTTGGGAAAGCTGGATATACAAGGATTTACAAGGGGAAGCTGGGAGTAGAAGATGTGCCCATACTCATGGTGAAGGAAAATCCTGTTCTTGTAGGAAACTCCCTAAGGGAAGGATCCCTTAAGAGGATGGATCCCAGCTCTTGGAGATACTAAAATTTTGACTGGAAATTGGGTGACCTGAACTGCTTTGTCCTATTTGGAACAGATTTTTGGACTGGTGACTTCAAACCAGGATATCCAATCTAAATTATTCTCAAGTTTTATGTAAAGGGTTCCATCTGAACAGGCTCACCAAAATCTTCCTCCAGAGCCAGTGGATGTGGAATTTTGGGTATAAAATCCAGTGGCTTCAAGGAATATTCCTCCATTTTTTAGAACTATAAATATTTACATCAAACAGAAGAAGAAAGGCACCACAGTAGTCACCAAATAAAAAAAAAATTATTAATTTTTTTTTTTTTCTGTTTCTCTAGTCTCCATACTTTCTCTCTACTATCCTTCATTTTCCTAGGAATTTCTCAGCACCCTCTGTCTCCTTTTTCTATCCAACATGCCTTTAAACTTTAAAGACTTTGAACACCAGCATTTGAAGTCTCCCTCTCCTGGTGTTAACATGTGTTTTGGGTTTGGGTATCCCAGGACATGCACTCCTGAAGATTACAAATTACTTTGTTCAGCTGTTCCTGCTGTCTCCTGCAATGATTTCACCCCAGCCATAGCTGGAACAGTTCATGTAAAAACATTTATTATCCATCTACCACTGTCACTCTGCTCTTGACACGACTCTTTCTTCATCCTTATGGACAGAGAAAATGTGCTCTCTCCAAGGGGATGGAAGGGAATAAAAACTCTGCTCTGGAACTCCATCCCAAATGTGCATATGAGGAGGAAAAATTGCCTTATATATGATTTTTATCTGTCTAATCTTAGCCAGACCTAGTGTCTTCTCCCAACCAGTCATTTCAATCCATGAAGATGTAACAGAGGAATATTGACCTCATTTTCTCTAGTGTTGAATATGTTGATGTTTTTATTTAGCCTTACAAGATAAAGAAGTGGCATTAATTAAGTTCTTCCTGTGGAGAAACTGAGGTACAGGAGAAGACTGGGATTCATCTGCATAATTTGGGGTGTCTCCCCATAATTATTCCTAATTTAATTATGGTCAATTAAAGACAATCCAATCAACAAACTGAATAGAGTTTAGAGTGTGAAGCACCTGACAAAGCGCACATCTGGTTTAGGGTGAAATAAATCACAGAATGGGTTGGGTTGGAAAAAACCCCACTGAGTGGGATTCCGCTGTCTTGGCACTGAATTTTTTGAAACTTTAGTCAACCAATCCATGCATTTACATATTGCTGGTCAACAGGACAGGGAGCCAAGAGGAGCCCCATTCCCTCCTGCAGCCCATTAGACACTTTGAGACACCTAAAATAAATCCAGGAGCCAAAGACCAGGCCAGCGTGGTGACTCCACACAGCACTTCTGCAGCCAGGGTGGAGGGACCTGGGAGATCACCCAAATCATGGAATTACAGAATTGCAAAGGTTGGAAAAGTGCTCAAAGTTCATCCAGTCCACCTGTCAACACCATTAAACCCTGTCCTCATCCACACCCCCTTTGAACACTTCCAAGGATGGTAACTCTACCACTTCTCTGGGAAGCCTGTTCCAACGCTTGACAATGTAAATTAAAATTCCCAGATTTTAGTGCCCGGAATAATTTTCCCAAGGTTAACTCTGGTGCCTAAAGATACTGAAATCCCATCATCCAGCACTGGGGGTCACGTGCTGTTCAATGTCCCCTGGGATACTTGATGGGGCTCTGGAAAGAGAGGAAAAGAGCTGGAAAAGGAATTGCCCAGCCCTTGGTCACTCGTTACAGAAATGGCTTGAGGAAGACCTTAACAAGGAGAAAATGAGGCTCAGGGAAGACCTTATTGCTCTCTACAACCACTGAAAGGAGGCTGAGTGAGGCGAGGGTTGGTTTCTTCTCCCAGGAAAGAACAGCACAAGGGGAAAGGGCCTCAAGCTGTGACACAGCAGGTCCAGGTTGGATATTATGAAAAAATTATTCTCTGAAAGGATGGTTAAGCACTGGAATGGACTGCCCAGGAAAATGGTGGAGATATCATCCCTCAAGTGCTCAAAAATGAGAAGACATTGCACTTGGTTTGGTGGATGTGGTGGTATTCAGTCAAAAATTGGACCTGATGATCTTGAAGGTCTTTTCCAACCTGAAGGATTTCATGAAAGCAGAACTGCTTCAAAGCCTCCAGCTCCCTGGCAGGCTGTGGCTCTGTGTGTGGCTGTCTGGGCTGCAAGCACGAGGCATTGGATGTCTGTTTATTTGTATTATTTATCAAGCAAATTATTTCTGTGCCCAGCATCTGGAAACATGCCATAAATAAAACACAGCAGAGTCTTAAATTTTGCTGCAATTCACAGGCAAATGTCCCTCAGCCCTCCCTGCACTGTCACAACAAACCTCTGTAAATAACATCCCCAGCTTGCTGTCAGTGCCAAAAGACATTGCAGAGCAAATCCAGCCTCCTGCCATCATCTGGAGAACTGGCAGGAGTCACCAACACCAAAAATGCAGCTCTGCACCTCCAGGAGAAACTGCCTCATGAGGAGAGTGGAGCACAGGAAGAGCAGATCCTCTTATATTTTGGGCTTGCCACATGACCTCTAAAGACAGTTCTATCTCCTGCTGTCTTCCAAATGCCTTTGAGCAAGGCTCCAAGAGGGAATTTTTTAGGTAGAGGCATTGCCCTAAGGAGGTAAGATCTGTCATGACATGCAGCACCAAATATAAATCCACACACTGGGTCAGGCTGGGTTCCAGGTTCAGCCTAGAGCCCAGACTCTTCCACTCTGCCCCAGCATTGAAGATGTGATTAGGGAGAGATGCCTGGGCTTGAATTAAGGTGCCAAGGAGATCATCTACCAAAGTCAAAACCAGGGAATTTATTTAACAATAAATGTGGGGTAGAGAAATTGAAAGAGATGGGAAACAGGAGAGTGAGAAGGAAAGAGGAGGAAAGGTGAGGGTGAGTGGATTGGGAAGAGATCAAACAGCGGACAGTACAAGACTCTTGTGTCCAGCAGTGTCCCATCGGTCCTGCTTCGCCCTGTGCTTCTCTGCACTGGGGTCCCGGTGGTTCTTGTGGAGGTGAGGACCCCAGGCCATCCATCCTGGGTTAACACCTTTCTCCACTCTATTTTAAGGGCACCCAGGGAGGCACTTTCCTAGTTGCCCTGTGAAAGGAGAATGGGTTTGCCTTCATTTACCTGAAATGCTGAGGCCCAAGGAGCATTTCTCAACTCCTAAACACCCCCTCCCTGGGGGCAGGGTGGGGCTGCACCTCCACAATGCAGCCCAGGCCTAAAGTCAGCTTCTATGGGATTGTACCATGTAGTGCTGTCATCCTTCCTCAGCTGGCTCTCCCTGACCAGGCTGCCTTGCTGTTGGCTTGGAGGGACTGGGGCCGGCAGCAGGACCTACCTTTGGCAAGTGGTTGCCTTGGCCAGCACCCACCCATCCATTGGTGTGTGCCCAGGGTTTGTCTCTCCCTGGTGCCCTTAGCTCTGGGCCCTGCCACTGGCCCTGGGAGCTGGGCGTCCTCAGGGTGAGCCGGCATCTTTGGGCATCGTCCTGCTGCTGGCCCCGGGCTCACTCCTCTGGCTGCCCCCCGAGGCAGCTGAAGGAGAAAAGGCGGCGCAGAGCCCGCCGGGCCGTCTTGGCCATGGAGCGCCATGGCCGTGGGGCCGGGGGCTGCGGGACGGCTGCGCTGCCAGCGGGGCGAGCAGGAACGCTGCGTTCCAGGGACTGGGCAGGCACCGGGCAAGCTCCTGCCGGCGGCTCCTGCCCGCAGGGCCTTTCCTGGCGAGGGGCGGCCTGGGCACGGCCAGCCTCCATGCCTGCTGCCTCCGCCTCGTCCGCGGCATCGGCAGGTGAGGCACAGCCCGCAAACCCCTTTGCCTCTCCGGGCAGTGCCGAGGGGAGAGGCTCGCTGTGCCCCTGGTCGCTGAGGTCACTGTCCGCAGGAGTAGGTGCTGGCTCTAACTCTTCCTCTCGCGGTGGGATGGACAACGGGCTCTCTACCTCTCTGGCCCTCTCTCCCGCCGCTTCTTCTTGCTCCCACTTCTCCAGGAGCTCGTTCAGCAGAGTTTCCAGGCACGGCGAGTCCTCAGAGTCAGAGCCCAAGTCTGCCAACAGCTCAGGAGACACAAGCTCTGAGTAGTTTTGTGCCTCTCCTGTGGCGTCTTTGCTCAAACTGCAAGCGCCTTGTGGCACCGAGGGGTCTGCAGCTGGTTCCAGGGTGGCCCTTGATGGATCCCTGAGGACACAGCTGGATGTCATGGGGCTTTCTTCAGTGCTCATGGAGGAGAAGATGTCTCCAAAGAGCTCTGCATACATTCTCTCTTCCTCCAGCTTCTCCAGCTCCTCGCTCTTTTTGCATGTAATTTGCAGCAAATCATCAGGCCCTGTGCACAGCTGCTTGTGAAGTGCAGCGTGCTTGGCTGGCCAACGAGTTGCCCACGCCTCACAGGGGCCTCCAGAGAAAGGAGAAGCTGAGAAGCCTGAGCTTTCCTCAGGCTCTGATGTGAGGAAGAGCTTGCTGTGGCCCTCGTCCCAGAGATCTCCAGCCAGGGCAGAAGCTTCTGCCTCTACCTCGTTCTCCTTCGAGAACAGGGCAAGCCACAGCCTCTGCAGGTCTGGGTCCCACTCTGCTGCAGTCTGTGCTTCTGGGAGCTCGTCCGCCTCCTGCTTTTCCTCCGGCTCCTTTACAGGAGTGTCCCTGGACTGCGAGTTTCCAGAGAGAGAGCTCTGCTCTGCCAACTGGGCATGGGATGGGAGCTCAGAGCACTTGGCTGCCTCTTCTGTGGAGCCTTTGGTTGAGCTGGAAGCACTGGGCAGCTCCTGGGGCTCTGCATCCACATCTTGGTGGGCGCTTGACTGTTTGTGAGTGCAGGTGGACATGATGGACCTCTTTTCTGACAGGTGTGGGCCCAGGCCTCCAGAAAGGTCTCTGTAGGTGTTGCCACCATGTCCTTCCTGCACCCCAGTGAGCCCCTTGGTCTCAGAGCGCCCCATGTGCTTCCAAGCAGGCTGGGCCCCAGTGCGGAGCGGCATGCCGCGTGCAGGTGTCACGGGTGGCAGGCGGTGGCCCTGCCTTGCCGCTGACCCCTGCCAGAGCCCTTCCGTTCTGCTCTCCAGGGAAGGCGTTCCCTGGGCTCTGCCCACAGCCAGAGTGCCCCATGGAGAAGGTGGCACACGCTCTGGCTGGCCCCTGGCCATGGGGCCCACAGCACGTGCTGTGCCTCTGGGCGAGGATCCAGAGGCTGCTGCTGCAGGTGCTGCTGGCAGAGGGGGCAGCTTGACACTGTCAGTGGACACTCTGGACATTTGACCACTGAGCTGGCCTGGAGGTGCCAGGGTCACCTGAGGGCCGTGGAGAGGCGGCAAGTCCGACACGGACGATCTCTGTGGCCCTGTGACGCGTCTGCGGGGCACTGAGTGCCCGCCCTCCTGGCTGCCCCTGCGCGTGCAGGACCTGGTGGGGCTCCGTGAGCGGATGGGGAACAGAGTGGGCCCGTCCCCAGGGATGGGCGTGATGGTCGTCCAGGTGACCTGAGGTGCCGCCTGTGGCTGCCTGTGGGTCACCTGTGGGAAGCAGGAGGAGGCACGGGATGGAGCTGGCTGTGTGGGCACGGTGTCCCCGCTGTGCCAGCAAGCCCGGCCCTCGCCCCAAGGCAGGTGCCGGCCACAGCAGCCAGGCTGGGCCAGGTTCCCAGCTGGGCTCGCTGCCCCTGGGGCATTGCTGTGCCTGGGCCATCCCAGCGCTGTCCCCTCCGCAGAGCATGGCCTGGTGCCAGGCCTGGCTGCCTGTGTCCCAGGGCTTCCCCCAGCTCCCACTGCAGGCTGTCCCTCCATCCCTGTCCCTCACCTGTCGCCGCCGGTACAGCAGCGGCTGCCCCTCACGGGGCTGGCCGTGGGCATTCGCCTCCTCTCTCTTCAGCATTGTGGGAGTGCTCTGGTGAGCACTGGCCACAACCACCCAGGGGAGCTGCTGCCTCCAGAGAAGCTGCTGCCTCCTGAGAGCTGCTCTCCTGGGAGTGGCCGCTGCAGGGATTGGCAGCCCCAAGGGTCATGACATGCACCCGCGTCACAATGGCTCTGGGCACGATGTCACCGCGGGTCACAAAGGCCTGGTGGGCATGGCCGCCCTTTCTCCCAGAGGCCTGGTGGTTTCCAAGCTGATGCCCCTGGGCACAACGGCCTTTTAAATGCCCTAAACTTTGCCTATGCTTGCTGCTCTCTTAATGACCTGCAGCTCTCTCTTGTCCCACCTTGTGTTCTGCCCCCAAACATCCCCAAGGAAGCTCTGTGCCAAAGTGCCAAAGGGCTTTTCCCACCCAGCCCGCCATGGGCCCCAGCCCTCAGTCCCAGCCTCCTGCAGAAAGATCATCAGGAAGGCAAAAGCTCCATTTGTACTTAATCTGGTGGCTACTGTGAAAGGCTATAGAAAGTGTGTTTTTTAAAAAAAATATTAATAACAAAGGAGGGCCAAGGAAAATGTCCATTCTTTATTTCATTGGGAGGGTGGGGGAGGGTGGAATTGTGCTCAGAAATATGCCAGGGGCATCCTGGTATTCTGTGTCAGCCATAGTGTGGCCAGCAGGACCAGGGCTCTGATTGTCCCTCTGTGCTGGGCACTGGTGAGGTAACACCTCGAGTCCTGTGCCCAGCTTTGAGTCCCTTTACCCTGTGCCTACATTTAATACAAATTACCAACTCCTTGAGTGGTAATACAGTTATCTCTTGTGTCTTGGTCATAATTTGTGGCATATTGCAGCTTAGAGGTAAGGGTGCAATTAATTGATAAGTTTTCTCCTTTATGGGTCAGAAATAGTGAAATTATATAACATTTCATGTACTGAGTTCATTGTAGGTGGTTCACATGTTTGATGGATATAATTTGGTTTATCTTCTGACAGGGTATTCAGGATGATTATAAGCAGTGGACACAATAAAGCCAAAACTAACAAAACTACAATTGGATGCAACATTAAATTCAAAATTCCAGCTGCTCTGCATGGCCATCCAAAAATAGTTTCCCACCAGCAATACTTTCTGTCTTTCTTTCCTCTTTCCAGGACCTGGTGTATCTTCCCTGCCTGATGATGGGTGGTCATGCGGGTTCTTTCTCTGTTGTGCTGCTGTCCATTTCAGCATGGACTCAGATCATCATATTGCAACAGTTTCTTGCCAATGCCAGATTCACTCCAGCAGTGACAGGCAATGACACTTGACACAGTGTGCAGTTGGATTGTAGCAACTGGTGAGTTGTGAGGGAGCTGAATTGTTAAAGCTGCATCCCATCATTTTGTTAAAGCTACAGATATAGCTGTTAGAGAGATCAGATGTCTCTCAGGTGGTGTTTTCTGTAAACATAGAATCACTCCGAGTTCTCATACAGATACATCCATTTCCCACATATGCAAGTACAGCCTCATGGGTTTCACACCATATTGACATTTTCTTAACCGTCAAGGCAAATGTCTTAGTTGCTAATAGTATTATTTGCAGAAATAAATCCTTGCTGTTCCTGTCCAGTAGGCATCAACATCCACAGTTGCCATTTGCTCCCATTTGGGGCTCACACTTGTATGTTCCAACAGACAGAGGACAGTTCCACTGGGATTTAATCAGCACCATAATTGGGTATAAGGCACAGGGTGTTGTTAAAAGAAAAGCTGTGGCTTTACTGTCAATGGGATAATAAGTGTCATTAACAAGATGTCACCAAGATTGGAAACCCTTTCAAAGAGAGTGTCATAATTCCAAATTACCTTTAGTTTATCAGTGGTCAAGGTGCCCTCATGGCCTTCCCTTTTAATTGCTATTACAGCAGATTGCAACCACATCTGAGGAAGACATGTGGGGCATGGTGTAGAATTTAACTAAAGTTATACATGTTATGATTTATACTTATCAGCTGGCATAAATAAAGAGGTGAGGGTCTTCACCCTGTTGGTCAAGCTGTGTCAATGTGTATTTTGGGTTCTCCTTGGAGAACGATGAGCAATCCAGGAGATCATCTAAAAAAGTCAACAACAGGGAATTTATTTAACAATAAATGTGCGATAGACAGATAGAAAGGGACAGGAAACAGGAGAGTGAGAAGGAAAGAGAGGGAAGATGGAGGACGGGTTAGGGAAAAAAAGAGTGGAGGTGCACAGGTGTGGGGAAGATCAGGACTGGGGTGGGGAAGAGATCAAACAGTACAAGACTCTTGGCTCCAGCAGTGTCCCATCCGTCCTTGGTCACCCTGCGCTTCTCTGCAATGGGATCCCAGTGGTTCTTGTGGAGGTGGGGACACAAGGTCATTCATCTGCGGTTAACATCTTTCTCTGGTCCATGTTGCAGGTATCCAGGGAACCGTTTTCCTCTTTGCCATGTGAAGAGAGAATGAGTTTGCCTTCATTTACCTGCGATGCTGAGGCCCAATGAGCATTTCTAAGCTCCTAAGCCCCCCTCCCTAGGGGCAGGATGGGGATGCAGCCCCATAGAGCCGCTTAGCAGGTGGGTTGTGTTGTGCTTGTTAGTCTACCCAGGTGCACGGCAGGGTTTTTCTCGGCTGCAGCGTTAGGTGGGGGCTGTAAAAGAGGCCTCTGGGGAGCACAGTAACCCAGAGTGGGCAAACAGGGGCCTGGCACAGCTTTGAGGGCGTGGCACAGCAGTTTGCACGGCAGTTTGCGTGGCAGTGCGTGCAGGCAGGGTTGCAGGTTTCCAGGTGTCTCCTGTTTGAAAGGTTTGCTGGGTGTTGCTTTTGGTGTTTTTGTTGTTTGGTTTCAGGGTTTCTCTTAGTAATGGTCTTCACACGATCAAAAACCCTGGTTAGTGCAAATCTGTGTAACCAAACGGAGCCCTCCAAAAAGGATGTGTCTGTACAGACTCATTCTTGTGTGGAGTGTTTTAGCTTGTCAGTGGCTTCAGGGGGCGTTGCAGAGGAAATCTGCCTGTGCTGTGAACAGGTGAATGATCTCCTTTCACTGGTGGCTGAGCTTAGAGAGGAAGCTGAAAGACTAAGGGGCGTTAGGGAAAGTGAAAGGGAAATAGATTGGTGGAGTTCAGCCCTTCCATCCTTGAGGGAGCCCCACCAAGGGTCAGAGAACTCCTATGCCTCCCACTGTCAGGCAATAGAAGAACACCTGGTAGATGAAGGGGACTGGAAATGGGGCCCTGCTTGGGGAAGTAATTATAAAAACTCCTCCCAACCCCATCTCCAAGCCAGGTGCCACTTCAGAATAGGTATGAGCTCCTGGATCTAGAGAGTCAGGAAGGCTTAGAAGAAAATTATCTGCCTCCCAGTTATGATTCATCTGTAAGACGGATCACCACCTCTAACATCAAAAAGAGAAGAAGAGTAGCCATAGTGGGTGACTCCCTTCTGAGGGGACAGAGGGCCCCATATGTCGACCGGACCCACCCCACAGAGAGGTCTGCTGCCTCCCTGGGGCCTGGGTATGGGTTATTACTGAGAGACTGCCTGGGCTGATTCAGCCCTCTGATTATTACCCACTGCTGATACTCCAGGCTGGCAGTGATGAGATTGAAAAGAAGAGTGTCAGGACAATTAAAAGGGACTTTAGGGCACTGGGATGAGAGGTTGATAGGATGGGGGCATAGGTAGTCTTTTCCTCAGTCTCTTTGGTGGCTAAGAAGAACAGTGAAAGCAATAGGAGAGCTCACATTATCAGTAAAAGGCTCAAGGGTAGGCATCATTGGCAGAATTTTGGATTCTTTGATCCCAGGGCAACTTTTATAGCAGCTGGTCTGCTGTAACCCAACGGGTTCCATCTCTCTGTTATGGGCAGAAGATTTTGAGCTCGTGAACTGGCAGAACTTGTTGAGAGATCTTTAAACTAGGCTTGAAGGGGGAAGGGGATGCAGCTGGGCTGTCTGGAAGCAGGCCCAAGGGTGGTAAGCCTGAGTTAGGGGTGAAATCAGCAGCCCAGCTGAGGTGCATGTATACCAGTGCACGCAGCATGGGTAACAAACGAGAAGAGCTGGAGGCCATGGTGCAGCAGCAGAACTATGATGAAATTGCCATCATGAAACGTGGTGGGATGACTCACATGGCTAGAGTGTTGCACTGGATGGCTACAAGCTCTTCAGGAGAGACGGGAAATGTGAGAAGAGGTGGAGGGGTGGCCCTTTGTATTAGGGAGGCTTTGGACACCATAGGTATTTAAACTAATGATGATGAAGTTGAATGCCTCTGGGTGAGAATTAGGGGGAAGGCCAACAAGGCTGACATCCTACTGGGAGTCTGTTTCGTCCACCCAACCAGGAAGAAGTGGTGGACAACTCATTGTATAAGCAGCTAGAGAATGTTTCTGGATCATCAGCTCTTGTTCTTGTAGGTGACTTCAACCTGCTGGACATTTGCTGGGAAGTTAAAACAGCTGGAAAAAGGCAGTCCAGGAAATTTTTAGAGTTTGTGGAGGACATTTTTTTTTTTTGAAGCTTAGGAGTAAGCCCACCAGGGGAGGTACTGTGTTAAATCTTGTTGTTTGCAAGTAGAGGTGGTCTGGTGGGAGATGTGGTGGTTTGAGGCCTCTTGGGGAACAGTAATCATGAAATTATAGAGTTCTCAATATTTGGTGAAATCAGGAGGAACATCAATAAGACTTTTACATTGGACTTCCAGAGGGCAGACTTTGGCCTATTCAGGAGACTTATTCAGAGAGTTCCTTTGGAAGCAGCCCTTTAAAAACAAAGGCATTCAGGAAAAGTGGATGTGCTTCAAAACAGAGATCTTGAGGGCACAGGAACAGACTGTCCCTGTGTGCCAAAAGTTGAGTTGACGAGGTAAACATCCAGCCTGGATGGGCAAGGAGGCTTTAGAGGAACTTAAGAATAAAAAGAGGATGTATCATCTTTGGAAGGAGGGTCAAGTCTCTCAAGAAGTACTTAAGGGGGCTGCTAGAGCATGTAGAAAAAAACCTAGGGATGCCAAACTCAGAACTTAAAATGGCAACTTTTGTTAATGTCTTAAGTTGAAAGATGCAGCTGGGTGTGTGTTCTATTCCTGTCTGTTGGAGGTGGGGCAGGTATCTTCTGTTCATTGGGCAGTTTTCTTTATCTTTTCCACAACCAATCCTCCCTCCAGGAAGATACTTCTGTTAATGGGCCATTGAGTGTCACTGCATGACTGATAAAAATTACATCATCCCATTGTGAGAGGCTCTGCCCAGAGTGAGGAGCCAAGCATTCCTACCTAGATATAATCTGAGATTTTGGGACACCAGTACAGCCTTTCCACCGGATTCCCAGAGGAGCAGCTTTCTTCTCCACCGGATTCCCAGAGGAGCAGCTTTCTTCTCCACTGGATTCCCAGAGGAAGACCAGGGCCGTGTACACCACCACTGGACCTTCAGAGGAAAACTCCACCCTTCTACAGGATCACTGCTCCAACAGAACCACACCTGCCACTCCAGGAGCACGGCAGCTACCATTCAATCGGACTGCTACCAACACCCTGACCAACAGGTATTCTGACTCTGTCAGTAGGTTTTGGTGGTTTTGTTTGTATTATTACATTTGTATTTTTAGTTTTCCTAGTAAAGAACTGCTATTTCTATTCCAATATCTTTGCCTGAGAGCCTCTTAATTTCAAAATTATAAAAATTCAGAGGGAGCGAATTTACATTTTCCATTTCAATGGAGGCTGCTGCCTTCCTTAGTGGACACCTGTCTTTTCAAACCAAGGCATTAACCTTTAGGGGAAAACTGAAAATATATACCCCTCACTCAGTTAGAAGTATCCCAAGCCAAAAGGCTGAGAAATGGCTCACTGATTCCCGAGTGCTAAAGGACGAAGCCATCTTAATAGATAATGGTTTAGAGCTAATTGTGAGTAACCAACTCAACCCTGCCCAGGTTTTGTATGGAGAACCAGATGAGGAACTAATACATAATTGCCTAGTGGTTATAAACTATCAAACTAAAGTAAGAGAGAACCTAACAGATCAACCACTCCAAGGTGCAAAAGGGTTGTACATCGATGGATCTTCATGGGTAATAAAGGGGCACAGGGTATCAGGGTGCGCTATAGGGGATGAAGGGTGAGTGGCCATAGAAAAGTTACCTTCCAACTGGCCAGCCCAGTGTGTGAGCTATATGCCCTAAAGCGAGCTCTGGAAATATTGGCACAGGAAAGGGGAACAACATATACCGACTGAAAATAGGCTTTTGGAGTAGTGCATACCTTTGGAAAAATTTGGGAAGAGAGGGGGCTATTAAATTCAAAGGGAAAGGGACTGATTCACGAAAAATTTGTTTTAGAAGAGTTAGAAACCTTACAATTGCCAGAGGAAGTATAAGTGTTGTATATTTAAGGACACCAAAAAGAGGTGACTCAGGAGGCGCGAGAGAACAATTTTGCTACTTTAGAAGCTAAAAATGCAACTGAATCAGAGACAGAAAAACTAATACTAGTATTAACAGCCATGAGAGAAATGCAAAAAGTCCCCGTATTCAGTGGGACAGAAGAGGAAGAACTCCTCAAAATAGGAGCCAAGAAAGATAAGGAAGGGAAGTGGAGATTAGCAGATGAGAGGCAAATGTTGAATAACCCTGGCCAAGAAAATGCTAGAAGGCATACATGGGACAATACATTGGGGTGCACAAATGCTAAGTGATCAATTTCTAAGGGATTGGGGATGCATAGGAATTTTCAGAATGGCTAAGCAAGTAACTGAATGGTGTGTGATAGGTCAACAAGTAAATAAGAAGGTCATGAGGAAAACATCCAGGTGAGAGCAAGAACTAGCCTTGCAGCCTTTCCATAACATCCAAGTAGACTTTACCGAGCTTCCCCACGTACAACGGTGGAAGTTTTTGCCAGTGATAGTAGATCACGTGGCTCATTGGGTAGAGGTGGTACCCACTGTGAAAGCCAGTGCCAGTGTTGTGAGTAAAACCCTTCTAGAATCATTCATTCCCCAATATGGGATGGCAAACAGGATTGATTCAGACTGAGGAACTCATTTGACATCGAAGATACTACAGAAAGTTTTTCAGGCCCTGGGAGTAAAATGGGAATTGCACACTCCATTGCATCCACAGAGTTCTGGGTGTGTGGAGAGGATGAATCAAAGTCTGAAAAGAGCTCTAGTTAAGCTAATGATTGAGACCCTAGTGTCATTGATAAAATGTCACCATTTGGCCTTCTTAAGAATTAGAACCCAACCCCAGTCAGATCTGGGGGTCTCACCCCATGAAATGATGTTTGGGTTACCCTTCCTGACCTCACCCCAGAAGGTTGCCACCTATGAGGAAGGGGAAGCCAATGCCAAGAAATATGTTCTGTCTACAGCACAAACCTTAGAAGGGCTAAGACATAAAGGGGCAATTCCTCAAACTACCACCCTGGATTTCAGAATCCATAATATTAATCCTAGGGATTGGGTGATGATTAAGTCATGGAGAGATCAGCCTCTAACTCCCCAGTGGGAAGGTCCCTTTCAGGCACAGCCCACCACCGAATCGGCCATGTGAACTGCAGAGTGGGGATGGACTCATGCCAACAGAGTCAAAGGCCTGGTTAGAAGAACCCAAAGAGTGGACTGTAACATCCAGGCCAGATGAAATGAGATTGACTCTCAAGAGACTGAAAGGCAACCAGAAAGATACCAAGACACCCAAAAAGTAGAGTCAATCTTCCACCAACCAGCTGGAGAACTGTCTTCCTGTTTTAATGGGTGAGAATTACCAGCATCTGTTGAGGGGAAGTACACAAGGGACTGTAAAAGGTAATGGGACAGCATCTTTAAGAAGTAAGACAAGGAATAGAGGGCAAGACCGTGTTGGGCCCTTTGTTCACCACCAAGAACATTCCATAGCCCTGCTGTGGGTAGCAACCCTGTAGGCATGGTAAGGTAGGGATAAAATGCCATACTGGACCTCTAGCATTCTTCAATTGTCTTTTACTACAACAGGGACTAGAGGGCAGGACCGAGTTGGCCTCTGTACTCACCCCTAAGATACACTGACTATGGGCAGCAGCCACACAGGCACGGTAGATGGGAGTCCAAGCCATACTGGACCTCTGTGATGCCCTTTTGTCCATCCCAAATAAGTGTGTCTAAGGAAAACCTGAGATTTTTTTCTCCTGTTCCCACTGTCCTTGCCCACATCAAGAGATACTGGTTTGACTCATTCAAGAGAAAGAGTTTTTTTTACTCAATTGTTTGAGCAAAATGACTTAACGAAAAAGAAAGGGGGGGAGTGTTATAGATGAGTAATTCTATGGTTGACTCTCACCATTAAGGAGTGAATATTAAGTATATGTTAAGAGAAGTTTTGTAGATGTATAGCTATCTTTCCCCTCCCCCTTGCCTTGTTATCACAGGATGGCCTTAGTAGTTGGGGCATTTGGGAGGGTCGGCTTGTTACTATGGCAGCACCTGCCCTCCAATCAGGGTGTAAGACAGTGATCACCACCACTGGACAGCGAAGAAGGAGTTAATTGACAAGATTTTGGGAAGGGCTAGAGGTATACAAGACAGAACATTCATTTTGTAGATAAGCACGTGGTGACTGAATCTTTTGCTCCCGGCGCTGTGTTCTTCTCTATATTCAGTATTCTGTTGTATTTAATAAGGTCTGGATAAACCATTTAAATTTTTGAAAGTCAAAATTGTTTCCCACATGGGGTTAGGGAATGTCAGGCAAGGTTTTCCACACTGGGTCAGCTCTCAATGTAAAACTTCTGAAACGTGGCCAGACCTCATTAGGAGAGACCCTGGATCAATATCAATCACAGAATGCTGCAGTCACCAGTTGTGTACAAACAATAGCAATACAAGACACCCTTTAGGAAAGGAACACATATTTCTTAGAAGCTCTTTGAAATATTTCTCCATAACTGTAAAAGGAAAGCTTCTTGATGAACTGCATGAGAAGAGAGGGAAATCAAGGCAGAGCTGTGGTTTGTCAGGACTTGCTTGATCCTAATGAGCCCCACAGTGTGTTTGGAGTTGAGCCCTTGAACCTCAGGGCCTGGGAGGAGATTGCACAAACTTTTCCAGGAGTCTAAGTCAGAGGAAACTCCCAAAGTGTCTTGAGGCATGAATGGGCCATGCTGAGGTCCATCCCCAACACAGGCCACTCATGGACACCTTGGAGAAGAGAATTGGAGGCCAGGATGAATAAAAAAACCTCTCAGAAGCCTCAGTGTGGAAAGGAAAATCCAAAGCACCTTAAAAACCTTGAGTATCTCAAAGTATTAATGAGCCGCACTGAGTGTCAGTACAAAGCTCTCAAGGGACTCGTTAAAGCAGATAATTGGGGCCATGATTGCACAAACCTCTCAGAGACTCCAAGGCAAAAGCCAAACCCAAAGTCCTTTGAAAACCCTGCAGTCCCTGGGAGCATGAAGGAGCCCTCAGGCCCATTGCTGAGCAAGGCTCCCCAGGGACTCCTTCCAGCAGATCCTTGAGGCCACTGGCATGTGGGCTAGGGGGGCATGATGAGGGCAGGCCAAGGGGCTGCCAGTGCCCAGCCTGGCTGGGGCTGTGCCAGGAGGCCCCAGGGCCTCAGGACAAGGTGTCTCCTGGCAGCCCTTGGTGGCACAGAGCCTGCTGTGCCCCAGGGCACCAAGCCTTGGCTTCTCTTTGTCCCCACCTGTCATCACTGCCTGCAGTTCTCTGCTCTGCCTGGGGCCTGGGGACACTTTCTTAGTCGTGTCACTCCCTGGGACCCATTAAAAGTCCAAGAAACTTTGGAGTGTGATTCTGACTTGGAGCTCTGGAGAGGTTTCTTCAGCTGCCTCTCAGGGCCTGATGTTCAGGGCCTGAGCACAAAGCCCCAGAGGCTCATTAAAGTCCTTGTGCTGTGGCTGTGCTGCTGAGCTGAGCTGGGCTCCTGGCACAGAGGCAGCTGCTGGTAACCAAGAAGAGCTTGAAAAGCACATTTCTCTTGCTGAGCAGCTCTTCTGCCAGCCCAGCAGGGCTGGGGCACTGCCTGCAGCCAGCCCGGGCACAGCACAGAGGCACAGAGAGCTTCAATCAGTCAGGGCTGGGAAGGTGCTGAGAAGTGCCTGGGGCAGAATCCCTGCCAGCCCTGGGCACAGGAACCTCTGGCTGCAGGACAATGCAGCTGCAGCTCCTGCAGTGATCTCCTACAGCTGGAACATCCCAATGCCTACAGACCCTGTGAGTACAACTCTGGGTATTTCTGCTGCAGGGAAGGTGAAATGCTCATGAAGCTCTGACATGCTGAGGGGTTCTTATTAGTCATATTATTATTTTATCAGTCATATTAATATTCTATTATCAGAAATAAAATATTTCCAAGACCAGGATTTTCATAAAAAATTAGGATGTTTCCTAAGATTTTGTATTCAGTTTCCTACTGCTGGAGAATGGCAGGGAGCGGAGGGAGATAAATATTAAAAGTTGATTGCAAATTATTATTTATGAAATTTGACAACATCCTGGGTTATCTGAACTGTCCCATTTAGTGATCAGTAGGTTCACAGGAGATCCCTAACCTGCTTTCAGCCACTCTGCCCGTGGACAGCAGCAGCATCACCTTTGCTGCACCCATCAGGCTCAGTCTGAGCTGTCCTTTCTCCAAGCTGCAAACACAACCTGCCCCCAGCCAGTGCCCTGCAGACAGGCAGGCTTCTGTCCAGCCAAGGAGATTGCCCAGAGATTTGGGGACTGTGTGTGCTGGCAGGGAGAGATCAAGCCCAGGGAAACACCTGCAGGAGGAAAATTCCGAGGAATCTGGGAGAAGATCAGGGACTGAGAGGAAAGAACAAACCAGAAATGCTGTGGCAGGGAGAGTTTAGAGATCTCCACAGGATCCCCTCCAGTGCAGCCCCTGCCTCTGAACAAGCCCCCTCCCTCCTGTGCCCCAGCCAAGCCTCTGCCCTCAGGGCTGGGGGTCCAAGGCTTGAAGCCCCTCCTGTGCAGGCAGAGCTGCAGCAGAGCCGTGGGGCAGCTCTGCAGCCCCGGGCCCAGTTCCCTCTGCAGAGCACAGGGCTGGGAGCAGCTGCCCGGCACTGGGGGCTCTGGCAGGGGGCACAGCTGGCTCAGGGGGACGCTGTCCCCAGTGCCCGGCTCTGGGCAATGCTGTCAGTGCAGCCAGGGAAGGAGCTGCATCTCCCTCAATCCAGTGCCATCAGAAGGACACTTGGAATTCTCCCTGAGATTTCAGTCCCCGCTGGGAGCTTCAATCCAGGATGCAAACCTGTCCTAGAGCATCTCTGGGCTATGGGATTGATGGGGAAAGGCAGAGGTGTTCTGACACTGAAAATGCTGTTGGGTTGGTGAAATGAGCAACGTGAGTCCTTGGCTATAAATGTGGAGCTGGGCTGTGGTGGATCCATCTGCTCTCAGCAATACCTGGGGGTTATTAACAGAAACATGGGAGTGTGAACATCCTCCATTGGAGAATGGTGAAAGCTCAGAGGAACTCTAAATAAAATAAAGTGACAGATCGTCTACCCCCAGTCGCCATTCACCATCTTGCCTCAGGCAACTCACTCAGTTCTACCAGAGGGCAGCAGAAATGCTGAGGGTTTGTGATATCCAAGAACACCAGGACAGATATGGGGGAGGTTAAAAAGAAAAACTCAGAACTCGTAAACATAAAAATATGGCCATGAAACAGAGGAGGATGTTTTGGAAATGGCTTTGATTTTGGTTACAGGTATCTCCTATAACTCTTCACTGTCCTTTCTCCATGAACAGGTCCCCATGTGCAGCCCCAGCAAATGTCCAACAGCAGCTCCATCAGCCACTTCCTCCTGCTGGCATTGGCAGACACGCGGCAGCTGCAGCTGCTGCACTTCTGCCTCTTGTTGGGCATCTCCCTGGCTGCCCTCCTGGGCAACGGCCTCATCATCAGCGCCGTAGCCTGCGGCCAGCACCTGCACACGCCCATGTTCTTCTTCCTGCTCAACCTGGCCCTCACTGACCTGGGCTTCATCTGCACCACTGTCCCCAAAGCCATGCACAATTCCCTCTGGGACACCAGCACCATCTCCTACACAGGATGTGCTGCACAGCTGTTTTTCTTTGTGTTCTTCATCTCTATAGAGATTTCTCTCCTGACCATCATGTGCTACGACCGCTACGTGTCCATCTGCAAACCCCTGCACTACGGGACACTCCTGGGCAGCAGAGCTTGTGCCCACATGGCAGCAGCTGCCTGGGCCAGTGGCTTTCTCTATTCACTGCTGCACACAGCCAATACATTTTCCCTGCCCCTGTGCCATGGCAATGTCCTGGGCCAGTTCTTCTGTGAAATCCCACACATCCTCAAGCTCTCCTGCTCCAAATCCTATCTCAGGGAACTGGGGCTCATTGCTGTTAGTTCCTGTTTAGCGCTTGGTTGTTTTGTGTTCATTGTTTTCTCCTATGTGCAGATCTTCAGAGCCGTGCTGAGGATCCCCTCTGAGCAGGGACGGCACAAAGCCTTTTCCACCTGCCTCCCTCACCTGGCTGTGGTCTCTCTGTTCCTCAGCACCGGCACATTTGCCTACCTGAAGCCCCCCTCCATGTCCTCCCCATCCCTGGATCTGGCTGTGTCATTTCTGTACTCAGTGGTGCCTCCAGCCCTGAACCCCCTCATCTACAGTCTGAGGAACCAGGAGCTCAAGGCTGCCATGTGGAGACTGATGGCTGAATGCTTGCAGAAACATTAAACTGCCGACCAATTTCTCCAAATCACTTGTAATAAAAGCCATCTTTGATACATCTTGTTGGTTTGATTGTGGGTCATTTTCCCTTTGTTTTTCTTTTTTCGTATTGTACAAAAAAAAAATCATTATTTGTGTCATTTCTCATTTTGTTTCTCTCAGCCTTCCCTGTGGCCACGGACTGTGTCAATGAGGGGCTCCACTGTCAGTGGCTTTAAAGGAACTAAAGAATCTCCCAGCAAAGTTTTCTGCAGAGAAGGCCTTTGATTGCCTTCCCTGGAGCTGTAGCAGCAATGTCTGTGTGCAGAGCTGGGGGCAGATCAGTGCTGGCCCAGCAGCTGTGCCCAGCAGCAGCAGCACTTGGTGTTGCCAGTGCTGCTGCCGTGGCCCTGCCCCGCTGCCCTGGTGGCCCTGGTGTTGCTGTAGGGCCTGAGTGCTCTCGGGGCCAGGCACAGTGCTGGGGGTGGCAGTGCCGGGGCTGCAGCAGGGACAGGCCATGGGCACTGCTGGGGCAGCGCTGACGCCTCAGGCCAGGGCCTGGGGGCTCCAGCCTCCTTGCCCAGGCTCTCTCAAGAACACAGCCAGGCCAATGCTCAGCACAGAAAACCCCCGTGAGCAGCCCCAGGATGGCCGTGGGCAGGCTGGGGTCAAACAGCATGGCTGGGGCTCTGCAAGGGCCCTGGGGCACACGGGAAGGAGCAGCAGAGCAGGGGCTGATCCATCCCCAGTGCGCTGCACAGCCCAGGGCAGCGTCCCAGAGCGTCCTCTTGGAGCTGCCAACACCATCCCCCCTCTGCAGCCCTGGCCTCTCCCCCAGCTCACACAGAGGTGCCCCATCCTTGCAGGCACAGGCACGGCAGCCCTGGCTCAGGAGCCCCTGTTTGCATTGCACAGAGCAGGCGGGAGCACCCCCATGCTGTTGCTGTGGGGACATGAACCTGAGGGAGCACAAATGCCATCAGCCCCTGGGGCCACCAAGGGCTGGGGGCCACCAGTGAAACCACTCAGCTTTGTGCTGGCCTCTGCAGTCAGCCAGAAAGTTTGTTCCCATCAGCTGGGAGTTTCCTGTCCCACTGCAGACGCTGCTGCTCAGAGCCAGGGCTGCCTGGCCGCCACCCCCAAACTGCCCTGAGCATTTCCTTGGCTTCACCTTTGCTTCCTTTACTCTTCCCTGGTACAAAGTTCTTCCTACTGCCCACCTTGTTTCCCTTCCCTGCAAACAGCCCATCCCTGTTTGTCCTTTCCTCTCTGGCCCCACTCCCCATTGAAGTTCCTGACTTGGCACCATGGGAACGGCCCTTGGGGAGCAGGATCATCCTCCAAGTGCTGCAGCAATTGTCTGCAGGCTCCTGCAGTGCCCCGTGCTGCTCCCTTGCCACAGGCACCCCAGGCCAGGGGGCACATCTGGGCTGCTGTGTCTGTCTGTGGGGCTCCCTGTTCTGGGCCATGAGGAGGAGCTGCAGAGGCTCTGCAGGACTGACAGGATGGGCTTTGGGGCTGGCAGGAGAAGCTGAGGCACCTGGGCTGCTGGAGCTTCTGAACAGGAGGCCCAGGGCTCATCCTGCAACTGCTCCAAGGGTGGTTTCAGAGAATCCCAGAATCAGCAAGGGTGGAAATTCCTTGGAGATCATCAAGTCCAACCTGTGCCCTGACATTGCCTTGTCTCCCCTGAGCCTCCTCTTCTCCAGGATAAACAACTGCAGGACTCTCAGCCACTCCTCACAGGACTTTTGTTCCAGACCCCTCACCTACCTTGCTGCCCTTCTCTGGACATCATCCAGCCCCTCCATGTCCTTCCTAAATTGGGGTCCCAGAACTGGACACAGCACTCGAGGTGCTGCCAAGCCAGTGCCCAGCACAGGGCAAGAATCACTGCCCTGCTCCTGCTCTGGCCACACCATTCCTGATGCAGGCCAGCAGCCATTGGCCTTCTTGGCACCCTGGGCACACTGCTGCCTCATGTCCAGCCTGCTGTCCAGCAGTCCCTGCAGCTCCCTTTCTGCCTGGCTGCTCTCCAGCCACTCTGTCCCCAGCCTGTGGCGCTGCAGGGGTTGTTGTGGCCAAAGTGCAGGACCTGGCACTGGAACTTTTAAACCTCGCCTTGTTGGATTTAGTCCCTGGATCCAGCCTGTCCAGGTCCCTGTGCAGAGCCCTCCTACCCTCCAGCAGATCCATTTTCACACCCAGCTTTGTGTCATCTGCAAATTTGCTGATGGTGGACTCAATCCCCTCATGCAGATCATCAATGCAGATATTGGAATCCACGCTGCCTGACTCTGATCCCTCGGCCATCCTGTGGGTGCCCTGTGATGGCACTCAAGGTGATCTGTTCCATAACCTTGCTGGGCACCGAGGTCAGGCTGACAGGCCTGGAGCTCCCCAGATCCTCCTTCCAGCCCTTCCTGGGGATGGGGTCACTCTGGCACCTCCAGTCCTCTGGGACCTCCCCACTGAGCCAGGACTGATGGGAAATGATGGAGAGCAGTTTGGGGAGCTCATCCACCAGCTCCCTCATCCCCCTAGCATGGATCCCATCTGGTGCCAGAGACACCTGTGAGCATCTGAGTGGCTCAGCAGGTCAGCAGCTGCTTCCTCCTGGATTCCAGTGGGCTGCTCTGCTCCCTGTGCCCATCTACCAGTGCAGGAGAACACTTCTCCTGAGTACAACCTGTCCTAATAGTGAAAATTGAGACAAACAATGTGTTATGTAGCTGAGCCTTTTCCTTATCTTTAATTACTCTATTTTCTACTGTATCCACTGAAGAGTTAAGGTTCTCCTTATCCCATGCTTTGCTATTAATTTATTTATAGAAACATTTCCTAATATTTTTCACAGAAGTGGCCAGGTTAAGCTCTAATTGAGCTTTCACCTCTCAACTTTTCTTTCTGCATGACCTAAGAACATCGTTGAACACTTCCTAAGTTGCCTGATCGTCTGTCCAAAGGTGATGCACCCTCTTCTTTCCCCCTGAGTTCCCACAAAAGCCCCATGGGCAGGCAGGCCAGTCATTTTCCTCACTAGCTCATCTTTTGCGACACTGGGACAGGCTGCTCTTTCCCTCTTGAGATTACTTTCTTGAAGTGTGTCCATCCTTCCTGGACCCCTTTGTTTTTAAGAGCTGTTTCCCTTTAAAGAATCAGTACCTGATTCAGTACTCCCCAAATCAGCATCCTAAACAGGCCAAAGTCTGCCCTTCCTAATTCCAGTGCAGACGTTTTGTTGCTGCCGCTCCTTCTCTCACAGGACATTGAAATCTTGATTATTTCATGGTCACTGTGCCCCAGGCAGCCTCTGAGCCCCACATCTGCCACCAGCCCTTCTCTGTTTGTGAACAGCAGGAGACAGAGCTTTCCTTGGTAGTGGGAGTGTTACCAAAAATTTACTAAAACAGAAAACTCCTTAACAGCAATGCAGCATTAAGAAGCAGCATTCTTTACTCAGCCGGATGCATGGGGGAGAGCTCCTCCCAAAGCCGTGTGTGCTGAGTACAGGAAAGTTTCTGTTTATTTTCTGCATTTTGCACACATATTCAATGATTGTCCCAGACTAAAGACACATATGATAATCATCTCCCCAAAATCATTAACAGATTTCCCCTCCCCTCTACCCATGCGCTCTTCTGTCCTGGGGGTCTCTCTGGTGGTCCCTGGTGGTCGTGGACCCCAATGTCCCAGTGGGCCTGGCTGAGCTGGCAGGACACTGAGGCTGGTGAACTCCCAGTTCCCCTTCTGACACAATGGGCATTGTGTGGTTTCCATAGGCCTGGGGTTTTGGAGAACAAGCTCCAGGTGTCAGCTCACCTGGTGGAGGCAATTGATCATCTGGGAACATGAGGTCACAGAGTGGGCTACGACATCACAGAGTGGGTCTTGTGAGGTCATCATGCAGCTATGTCATCATAGACTGCCTCTGTGCCATCACAGAGCCAGCTGTGAAATCACAGAGCAGAGGTTTGATGTTACCTAGCCTACTGTGACATCACAGAGCAGACTGTGACATCAGAGACGGGCTGTGTTATGTTAGAGAATGGGCAGTGACATCACAGAGGGGCTGTGTGAGGTCACTGGGTTTGTCACTCTGCCCCAGCTGCCCCTCACAGTTTCTCCCAACAAGTCCAATGCTGTTCATGCCCAGCAGGGTCCCTGTCCCCTGGGATCCCCCCGGTCCACCTGGAGCCACAGCCTCCAGCAAAGGATGTTCCACAGGATCCAGCCCAGAGCCTGACATGGGGACAAGGGGCCAGGGCTGTGTGAGCAGGACATCAAGGCCATGGATTATCCAGGGTCACTGTGGCCTGGTTTGTGTTGCCCAGGGCAGGAAAGATGTCAGGCAGCTGGAGCAGGGTTAGGGAAGGGCCTCCAAGGTGGGGCTGGAGCCCTTGGGCTGTGAGCAGAGGCTGAGGCAGCTGGGCTTGTCCAGCCCGCAGCAGGGAAGGCTGAGGGGCTCCTCATCCCAGCCTAGCAGTGCCAGCCAGGAGGTGCTGGAGAACACAGAGCCAGGCTCTTCAGCGGGGGGCCTGGTGGGAGACAAGAGCCAATGGGTGGAAGGGGAAAGAGGGGAGATCAGCCAGGACAGGAGGAGATGAAATGAGTCAGGCTGGTTTCAGCATTTCCTCAACAATAAAAGCAGCCTGAGCCCTTTCTCCATCCACCACTGACAGCTTTGCAAATCAGGAATTGTTTGAGCTGTTTTGCCCTCACTCCAGGATGAGCATCCTGATACAAGAACTAAATTGTGTTTATTTCTATCATAGAACCATGTTTGTGTGAAACTAATTTTAGTATGGAAATCACTTGTGGATGGTAGACTCATCAGATGCTGCCGGGACATTGCACATAGCTCAGGGAAGAGTGTAATTGTTATTAAATTATGCCCTGTTCTACCATGGTCTTTTGGCCATGAAGAGAAACTTTCTGTGCCTCTGAGTCTCACCTGTTCCTGATTCCCAAAGAACACAAATCTGATGAATTGTGCTTCCCACTCCAGTGGTGGGACTTGAACCTCCCTCCATCCCCAGAGCAGAGCTCCCTTGTCCCAGAAATTCCCAGGCAATGCAGGGATGAAGGAAACAGGACAGGCTGTGGGGATTGGGGCAGGGCACAGACAGGGATTTGGCGTGGTTGTGAGCCCAGGGCAGGACCCGGCCCTTGGCCTTGGGGAACCTCATCCCATTGTCCTGGGCCCATGGCTCCAGCCTGCCCAGATCCCTCTGCAGAGCTTCCTGCCCTCCACACTCCCACCCAGCTTGGGCTCACCTGGGAACTGATTGAGGGTGCCCTCGATGGCCCCATCCAGATCAGCGATAAAGCTATTTCACTGACCTGGCCCCAGTCCTGAGCCCTGGGGACACCCCTGGATGTGACTCCATTCCTCAGCTCCTCTGAGTGCCAGGGCTTGGATGGGGGAAATGGTGGGGAGGGGGTAGGGACAGAGTCTGATTGATTGTCAGCCATGAAGGGTCTTGATTTTCATATCTGTTCAGACTGCATGAGGAGGTGCTGGGTGTCCATATCAACTGGGGATTACTGATATCAATGTAGAAACAGGAAAAAAACTTAACTGAACGGGATAAAACAATTCTCTCTTCATTGTTTTCAATACAGCATATTCACTTTGAATACACTTCTGAAATCTGCCTAATTAAACACAGAAGAATTAAACTTAAATTATTCCCAGAGGCTTTTCTCATTCAAATGTTTTAAACAAATATTTATGAGCTTTTCTCACTGAATTCCTGAACTGAAGAGCTCAAGAAAGAAGAGGCCTCTGGAGGAGGAAAATTCATCATCAAAATCCAAGTGCCTGAGGAACCATCCCCATCAGAGCAGCAATGAACAGAAATGGGCACAGCTTTGTGGCTGCCTCAGCTTTGGCATGGGCCCTGGGTCAGGAGCAGGAGCAGCTCTGGAGGGCCCCAAGGCCGGGGCTCTTGTGCTGCCCTGGGCAGATGGGATGTCAGCAGGGGCTGCCGAGCTCTCAGCACCTCAGCCAGAGGGGAGCAGGGCAGCCAGGGAGCCTCCTTTTGCCTTGGCTGAGTGTGAAAAACACCGATCACTTCTTTTAAAATATTTAAAGTTTAATAGTAATATAATGGTTTTAAGGATAGTAATACAAATTAGATCAATAAAAATTTGGACAATCAGAGTTAGGACAATTAAGAACAATATAAAAGCAAAGAATTACTAATGTTCAGATATTTTCCTCAAAAAAGCATGTCTGCTAACAAAGGAATAACCCTTAAAAGCAATTGCCTGTTGCATATTCATATATCTCATACATGATGCAAACATTCCTTTCAATCTAGGGATTTTTTCTGTTTATTGTCAACTTCTCCCTCTTCATCTTGTAAATCATGGTTTAGCTCCATGGAGTCTAAAAGGAGGCAGAAGAAGCCTGGTTCTTTCCAATAAGGAAGCAATAATTCTTCCCGATAAGGATGCAATAATTTTTGGGTCTTGTTGCTGTTATCTCTGTGTGGAGAATTTCTTTATCTTGTCCATTGCTTGAACTAGTTAGAAAAGTATCTACATTGCATAGTTTCCATTTTAATATTATGTTGTAGCGTAAAACTATATTTAACACACTACTTAAAAGGATTAATACAGTGTCCTGGATTGCCAAGCAATATGCATTCTATTTGCCATCTGTATGGCAGTTGTCTTCTGTTAAGTGGGCAGTTTTCCTTATCTCTTCCACAACCAGTCCTCCCTCTGGGGAGACATCTGCTGATAACAGGCTATTGAGTGTCACTGCACGACTGATAAGAACTAGAGCATCCCACTGAGAGATGCTCTGCCCAGAGGGAGGAGCCAAGCATTCCTGCCCGGATATAATCTGGAGTTTCTGGATAACCAGTAAGGCTTCTCCACTGGATTCCCAGAGGAAAACAGCTGCCTCTTCCATTAGATTTTCAGAGGAAAACTACAGCCTTTCTACAGGATCCCTGCTCCAGCAGAACCACACCTGACACTCCAGGAGGACTGCAGCCACAATTCCAATTGGACTGCTACCAACACCCTGACCAACAGGGTGTCAGGTTGTGTTCTGACTCTGTCAGTGTTGTTTTGATTTACTTCATTGTTTCTTTCTTTAAAAATTTTCTTCCTTAATAAAGAGCTGTTATTCCTATTCCTATATCTTTGCCAGAGAGCCCCCCTAATTTCAAAATTATAATGATTTGGAGGGAGAGGGTTAATATTTTCCATTTCAGGGAAAGTTACTGCCTTCCTTAGCAGACACCTGTCTTTTCAAGCCAAGACAGGGGGCAAAGCTGGTCATGAGGAGGGAGAAATGCAGCCCCTGAGGGGCAGCGCTGCTCCCTGGCCACTCAGGATTGGGAGCGGCAGTGGCAGGACCATGCCCGGCTTGGTGCCCTCGTCCCCAGAGCTGTTCCTGCTTTCTTGCCCGGTTCCAGGTGAAAATTGGAGACTCCCGATAGAAGGATTTAAATAAAAGAGCAAAACTGCTTTTTTTGCCGAGTTTGCATGGCAGTCCATTATAGCAGCTCAGCTCTCAGCTGTCTGCCTGCTGCCTGCCAATCCAGCACTTTCAGCCTGGACCAGAGGCCCTCTGCAAAGAAACTGCTGGCTGGGCTGCTTTATTTCTCCTGCTGCTCATCGACACAGCCAGAAATGCCAACTACTTTGGATCCCAAGTCTGTCAAAACAGGTAAACTTTGCCACGTGAAGCCAAGACACAGAGTGGTGGCCCCTGCACAATGTCCCAGGAATCACCTGTGTTGCTGCTGTGGATTGCCACTGCTGAGGGTGAAATACTGTGGGAGCACATGCCCTGTCTCTAGAAGCCATGGCTGACCAAAGCACGGTGCTCTAAAATCTTGCATTTGCAGGTTTCTGGTGTCTCCAGCATTGCTTTCAAAGCAAAACAGGGAGAAGGCAAACTGTGTGTAGCTAAAGATACTGTAGAGTGTGTAACACTTGCTGAGGCCTCGGTCTTCCAGGTGAGATCAATTTGGAATGACTGATGTAGAATGAGTGCAACACAGGAAAGGGGAGCATATAAGAAAGGGAGTTAATTGTAGAATTGAACATCTTGGATTGTTTCTTTCCATTTTCATTTCACCTCTGGAAATCTGTTCCAATTTTCCAAGAACCTTCTCCACAGTCCTGTCTGCTCTTCTCAAGAACCTTTCCTGGAGAAGGAGGTTGAGCTCCTGTCCCAAGATGTGCCACCACCTGCAGCTTCCCTTGGCTTTCCACGCTGTGCGTGCAGCAGGACTCTTGCAGAAAAGCAGGGAAAAGGTTTGGAGAACTTGGCAACTTGTCCTTTCTTTCCTGGTGGACTGGGGAGTTGTGCTGTGGATGAGGTTTTCATTGTTACTGTTCTAGGCTAAGAAAACAGGAGGGGGTACCAGGACTTGTCGGGCAATGCAACCCTGGCTGAATGCAGAGAAAGAATCTCCAGAGCCTGCAGCCGGAAGTGGAGAGTTGTGTGATAATCATTCAAACCTCTCAGGGGACATCTTGAAAGTGATCTAGAACATGAAAATGGGCTGCCAGAGGCAGTTTGTTTCTGTGTTCAGTGTAGATAATGCCACATCTGGTGCTTGGTGCATAAATCAAGAGCACAATCCATTCATGAGAAGCACCAGAAGAAGCTGGACCTCTCAGAGCAGCCAACTAAAAGAATGTAAAAGGGAGAAATGCAGGGAATGACTTGGTGAAACTTGCCTGGAAGAAGGGTGATTTTTCTAATAATCTCTTATCCATTCTCTTGGCTTTTGGCTTTCTTAGCAAGGCTATTTGCATCCCAGATTTGCTATGAAGTGAGAAGCCTCAGCTTGGGGACGTGCCTGAAAGGTGCCCTGTTCCTCTGCAGGGACACTCAGGCTGGAGCAGGAGCCAGAGCCCTCTCTGGGGAAGCCTCCTCCAAGCTGGAATTTGTGCCGTGCTGGGAGAGGAGGATGAGGGGGAGAATGCTGGGCACTGTGTGGCAGGAGCAGGAGGTTTGGGCCGCAGGACATTCCATCTGCACTGCTGCCCCGCAATGGGCGGCCGTGCCCGGGGCTCTGGGCCTGGCCTCGTGTGCGCTGAGCTCCCTGGGCTGGGCTCAGGTTCCTGCTGGGACTGGGCAGAGGCTGGGCTCAAACTGGAGTCAGCAGCAGTGCAAAATACCTCTGGGCATCTACGTTTCCTGCTGCTGGGAAGAAGCAATGAAGTGAGAAGTTCTGGTTTCTGTTTCTCCTGGTGGAGTTTTAATTTATTCCACACTCAGGAGGCAATTTCTGTGCTGGCCTCTGTCAGTGTATGCTATTTCAAGAGCACCAGCAACAGGGCTGTGTTTGAGCACTGTAAATGTGGCCTGTGAGGCTTTAATTCCCTTCCCCCTAGTGCTCAAGGGCTGGTGGGCATTCCAGTATCTGCTGATCTTTATGCCCGTGGCAAAAATACTGACTTGGCTGTCATGAAGGCACCGTGGGTAGCACTAACTGAAAGAGGCACTTGCAGTTTTGTGGATAAAATTCAGGTGGCAAGCAGAAGAGGGCCAAGAGCAGCCATGATCTCCAGTTCCCAAGGCAAAGGCACCAGCAGCCTCCTGCTGTCAGCTGAGGGTGAGTAAAACAGAGCTGGAAACAGTGCTGGAACCTGATCCTTTCTTCCTCTGAGGGCTGGCTCAGGGCAGCACAGGCAGGCCCTGAGGAATCAGGGCTGTGTGTGGGTACTTGTTGCTCTACTCCAGAATTCAGCTGGAAAAAGCCCTTGGGAGCCGAAGCAGGAGCAGGTGGGAAGGGGCCGGAGCTGCTGCTGCTCCTGCCCGGGAGCCCCGGCTGGGCCGGGCTGGCGTCCCCTGTGCTGCGGCTGCTGCTGCTGCCAGAGCCGGGCGGGACTCGGGGACAGGGAACGGACACGGGGGGACAGCAAAGGCCTGGGGGCTGCAGGGATGGTGGCGCTCGGGCCAGTGCCAGCACAGAGCTTCAGCCCGCAATGAACCCAGAGGGAAACGCTGGGGAAAGGCTCCAATTCAGCCTTTTTTTACTCATTGCGGGGCAGGGACTGCAATTAAAGGAGAACAAGCAGGGCCTGACCCCTTCTCCTTTGAGAGGAACCCCACGCCTGGGGCTGTGAGGGGCCATGAGGGGCCGTGAGGGGCTGTGGTATGCCAGGCACCTCATGGAACCAAGGGTTCATTGTGACACTGCGGAATCAAGGAGATCATTGTTGACAGTACAGAACCTCATAGAACCAAGGGGCCATGGTGGCCCAGCAAGGCCTTGTGGAACCAAAGGGGCCATGGTGACACTATGGAACCTCTGGTCCATTGTTACACAGCAGCCGCAGCAGGGCTGCAGAACCAAGGAGATCATTGTGACACTGCACAAGCTCATGGCATCAAGGCGTCCATGTTACGCTACTGAACCTCATGGAACCAAGGGCCCATTGTCACACTGTGGAACCAAGGAGACTGTTGTTGGCAGTATGAAAGCTTGTGGAACCAAAAGTCCATTGTGACATTGTGGGGCCACATGGAACCATGGAGATCATTAGGACACTTCAGGACCCCCTGGAACCAAGGGGCCATTGTGACACTGCAGGGCCTTGTGTAAGCAAGAGGTCATTGTAGCACGGCAGGGCCTCATGGAATCAAGGGGATCACAGTGACTCTGTGGGGCTCCATAAGGGGCTGTGGGGCTCTGTGAGACCACGGGGCCATTCTGACTGTGGAACCAAGGATACCATTGTTACACTGCAGGGCATCATGGAACCGGAGAGGCCATTGTGAGCCAGCAGGGGAACCCACTGAGGCTATTTTTACACTTCAAGGGCCACTGTGGAATTACAGGGCCTCGTGGAACCAATGAGACCATTGTGACATGGCACGGCCTCATGGGAGCAAGGGGCTGTTGTGACACCGTGGGGCCTTGTAGAACTGAGGGGCCCTTGTGACCCTGAGTGGCACCATGGAACCAAGGAGAGCACTGTGACACTGCAGGGATCTGTGGAGCTGAGAACTCGTGTGACAGTGAGGAGCCCAATGGAACCGAGGGGCCATTCCGTATTTCAGGGCTTCGTGGAACCAAGGTGCCTTTGTGATACTGCAGAACCAAAAGAGACCATTGTTGTCATTCGTCCCAGCTAGATGGTGACGGGGAAGTGACAGTCCCCCTCTCTCAAGGTCTGCTGATCCCAGCTGCCAGGGAAGGCACAGCGCAAATCAAAAGAGCAGCACCACGGCTCCTGGGATAACTTTATTTGATGGTAAAACTTCCCCTTCAGTGTCTCAGGACGCCAAGCTCGGGGCAGACAAAGCTTATAAACAAGAGGAGGGCTGAGGGGAGGATACAATCTTTAACTAATCAGGAGAACTGGAGATAAAATACAAGGTGGGCGTACAAATATCAACCCATGAAGAATCCCAAGGGAAAAAAACAGTTTCAGTAAACTAATGAAGTTTAAAGAAATACAAAACTGACAGGGAAGTTTCTCAAGAGAAGGCAGGTTTTAGGGAGAGATTGGCATTTTGTGAAAGGAGGAGTAAAGAAAGTTCTGAGAAAAGGGGCAGAGACCAAAACACAGCCTAAGGAAATGACAAAATTCTAAATCAAACAAGAATCATACTAATAAAACAAAAACACACTTCAACAACTGTGACACTGTGGGGCTTCATGGAACCAATGAGACCATTCTGAGACACTGAGTCCCCATGGAACCAAGGGGCCATTTTGACACCACAGGGCCTCATAGAACCAAGGACACCACTGTGACACTGCAAGGCCTCATGGAAGCAAGGGGCCAGTGTGCCACTATGGAGCCAAGGAGACCATTGTTCTGTCACTGAGCCTAATGGAAACAAAGATCTGTTCAGATCCTACAGCGCCTCATGGAACCAAGGTGCCATTGTGATGCTGCAGGGCCCCAAGGATCCAAGAACATGGAACAGGTCTGGTTGGCTGGGCCTCCTGGAGGCTGCCTGACTGGTCCAGCTGACCTTGGCCTGTTGAAGGTCACTTCTCGTCAGCCCCTGAAACCCTGGAGTTCCGTGCTTTCCTTCCTGTGGGAAAGAACTATTGTTTTCCTCCAGGGATTCATGGCTGAAACTGGGATTCCTCCTCCAAATTGGATTCTATCCAAGGATTATTCCCCTATAAAACCTGCCAGGACAGACAGCTCAGGCTGGCCTTGGCCTCTTGGGGGCCACCTCTCATCTGCCTTCAAAGCACCAGGGGCCTGTGCTTTTCTTCCCATGAAAAAAAACATCTTTTAAGTCCAGGCATCCATGGCCAAAATTGAGAATCCACCTCCAAAATTCCTTCTATGCAAGGACAGCTTCCAGACAAAAGCTGCCAGGACTATCTCAGTTCCCTTGGTTTCCTGAGGGCCAGCTCTCATCTGCCTTTGAACTACTGGGGCTCTGTACTTCCCTTCCTATGGAAAAGAACCTTCCTTCTTGTCCAGATGCCCATAGACAAAAGTGGGGTTTGGCCTCCCAAATTCTGTCTATCCAAGGATTCCTCCCTGACAATAGCTGTCAAGACAAGCAGGTCTGGCTGGCCTTGCCTCCTTGGGGCCACCTCGAGTCAGCCTTTGAAACACTGGGGCTCTGTCCTTTCCTTCCTGTGGAGAAGAACTGTCATTCCAGTCCAGGAACCCATGGCTGAAATGGAATTCTACCTCCAAACTCCCCACCTATCCAAAGGCTGCTTTCAGACAAAAGCTGCAAGGACAGACAGGTCTGGCTTGCCTTGGCCTGTGGTGACTGCATCTCATGTGCCTTCAAAACCCTGGGGTTCTGTGGTTTCCTTTCTGTAGAAAAGAACTGTCCCCCTTGTCCAGGTGCCCATGGCCTCAAGCACTTGACCGCTCCATAGGGACACAGGAGCTCTGTGTTCAGTGGGGTGGAGACCGAGGACAGCAGAGGAGCGCCCTGGGAGGGACTGAAGGGTGGATTCAGAGGTGGTGGGTGCTTTTGACATAGTAGAGAACAGCCAGAGAAAGGGTCCTGCCCTTGGCATTGCACATCCCCACATGCCAGTGCCCATCCCGGGAAGAGCCCTGAGCAAGGAGGGAGGGACAGGATCTGCCTTGCCAGGGGCTGGGGCTCAGGCCTTGGGCCTTTGCATTCCTGAAACACATCCAGGTTTGCTCAGCACCAGAGACACCTTTCCCTTGCTTGTCCCCAGCTGTCATCACTGCCTCCTGTGTTCTGCTCTGGCTGGAAACTGGGGACACTTTCTCAGTTGTGTCCCTGACAGGGATCTCTTCTGAGTACAACAAACTTCAGTGTTTAAATGTAACTGAGTTCTTGAGGGATTTGTGAAATCACTGAGGGGTTTCTGACATCACAGAGCTGTCTGTGATGTCACAGAGTAGGGTGTGAGGCCATAGAGCAGCTTCTGCCATCATAGAGGGTGGCTCTGTGGCATCAGAGAGTGGGTTGTGACATCATCGGGCGGCTGTGTAACATCATAGAGCAGGCTGTGACATCAAAGAATAGACAGTGACATCATAGAGTGGATTTGTGACATCACAGAGGCTTCTGTGACATCACAGAGCAGCTGTATCACATCACAGGGTGACATCTCAGAGTTGACTCTGTGACATCACATGGGCTGTGTGATACAGGGGGGCTACGTGACATCACAGAGATAGCTGTGTGACATCACAGAAGGCTGTGTGACATCACAGGCAGTAGTGTGACATCACAGAGTGTGTGTGACATCATGAAAGGTCTGTGTGACATCACAGGGGCTATGTGAGGTCACCGGGGAGGTCACTCTGCCCCCCCCCCCCCGTTCCCCCCAGAGAAGTCCATGCACAGCGGGGTCCCCCTGCCCTCAGCGCCGCAGTCTCCCCCAGAGGATGTTCCAAAAGATCCACCCCAGAGCCTGACACAGGAAGAGGGGTTGGGGTCGTGGGGGGTGGGAGAGGGGGACTGGGATCCCCCAGCAGCATCCCTGTGTCCCCCAGGGTCAGAGCCTGGGCCAGGGCTCCTTCACCCTGTTCTGAACGAGGGCTTGAGAGCGCTGAAAAAATTCCTGACAAGGGATCAGCAAAAACCAGATTTAATATTCAGCAACAGCACCACAAAGTTCCTTGGCAAGAGTCACTCTGCTCCTGACTGGACACTTCAGGAACACCAAGGAAACAAAGCAACAACAAAACCAAACCAAATCCAGGCAATCAAACCAGAAATGAACCTAGAACTGTCGCCCTGTGTGTGTGTGACACAAGGACAGTGAGGGCAAGGATAAACGGAATATGGTCTAAAAGCTTAAAAGAGCTCAAACTTAAGAGGACTTAACTTAAATCTTAACCATGACTGATACCTTAAACTTTACAATATAGCAAAACAACAGCGTTTAACAGTGTTTAACCTAACTTATAACCTATGACTTAGCAATTTAAAAGAGGAATAACACTTAACAATATTTAACTTAGCTAATAACTTAAATTAAACTTAACAACTTAGCAAAAGAACAACTCTTAGCAGCATTTAACTTAGCTTGGACCTCGTGACTTAACCTTACTTACTGATATCCGGATGTCTGAGTGACTCAGCTGTCCAAGGCACTCAAGCCCCTCAGAGAGCAGCATTTCTGCCCCATTTCCCCAGCACAGGCACTCCTGTGTGCACACAGACACCAAGAGTCAGTGCAAGGCACCTGAGAGAAATTCCCCTGAGGGCAGGAAATGCTCACTGGGGAGGCTTTGGCATCTCCCCATGGGGCAAAGGGTTGAGCCTGGAGGAGTGGGGGGATCTGCCCAGGCTCCGTCGTTGTTCAGGGATCCCCGAGTGCAGCAAACGGGAGAGTTCCCGGCTGGGAGAGGCCCCACTCCGAGGGAGTCGCTGGCCCAGGAGAGCTCCAAGGGGCTCCTTTTGGAGCGCTGTTTGTAGGGCCCCAAGAGAGGGGCTTCAGTCCCAGCAATGGCTCATCCTGGCCGCACTCGGCATCAACAGCTTTCTTTGGCAGTGTGAGAACAGGGATGTTGTGGCACTGAGGGAACAAAAGCAGTTCCCAGGGCTGCTCCTGCAGAAAGCAGGAGCTCCTTGGGCAGCAGCAGGGCCTGGGGCAGCCAGTGTTTGTGATGAGCTCCAGAGGAGCTGAGCCCAGGGGCTGCTGGCCAAGGCCGAGGCCCAAGGAGCATTTCTCAGCTGGCAGGGCGGCCTGAGAAGGGGAGGGGGGAATGCAGCAGCACAGGGCCCATGGAACCAAGGGACCATTGTGACACTGTGGGGCCCTGTGAGACCAAGGGACCATTGTGACACTGTGGGGCCTCATGGAATCATGGAGTGCACTGTGACACTGCTGTGCTTCATGAAACCACAGTGACCATTATGACACTTTGGGGTGTCATGGGACCATGCGGCCATTGTGACACTGTGAGACTCCATGGAGCCAAAAGTCCATTGTGACATTGCAAGGCCTCATGGAACCATGGAAAGACCATTAGGACACTTCACATCCTCATGGAACCCAGGAGACCATTGGGACACTGTGGGGCCCCATGGAATAAGCAAAGCATTTTGACACTGTGAGGCCTCATGGAACCAGTGAGACCATTGTGACCCTGGGGGTCCCCACAGAACCAAGAGCACCATTGTGATACTGTGGGGCCTGGTGAAACGAAGAGGCCTTTTGACACTGCAGAGCTGCATGGAACCAAAGGTCCATTGTGACATTGCAGGGCCTTGTGTCATTAGGGGTCCATTGTGACATCAGGGATCCAAAGGAGACCATTGTGATACTTCAGGGCCCCATGGGAATCATTGGGACCATTGTGACACTGCGGGGCCTTATGAAACCTAGAGGCCACTGTGACACTGTGGGACCCCATTGAACCAAGGGTCCATTGTGACACTGCAGGTCTTCTTGTAATCAAGGCACCATTGGGACACTTCAGGGCCCCATAAAACCAAGGGAACACAGAACAGGTCTGGCTGGTTTGGCCTCCCCTGGAATGCCTGACTGGTCCAGCTGACCTTGGCATGTTGAGGGTCTCTTTTCATCTGCTGCTGAAATTCTGGGGCTCCATGCTTTCCTTCCTGTGAAAAAGAACTCTCCTTCTCCTCCAGGCACCCATGGACAGAATTGGGATTTCACCTCCCAATTTCTTTTTATCCAGGGATTGTTCCAATAGGAATATTGCCAGGACAAGTCTGGCTGGCAGTGGTTTCACAAGGGTCACTCCCCATCTGTCCCCAAAACACTGGGGAAGGCTTCATGCATTCCTTCCTATGGGAAAGAACTGTCCTGCTAATCCAGGTGCCCATGGGTGAGATTGGGATTCCACCTCCAAAATTCCTTAAATCGAAAGACTGCTCCAAGACAAAATCTGCCATTGCTGACAAGTCTGGCTGGCCTTGGACTAGTGAGGCTCTCACCTGCCTTCCAACACTGGGGCTCCGTGCTTTCCTTCCTATGGAAAAGAACTGTCCTTCTCGGCCAGGTGCCCATGGCCACAATTGGGGTTCCACCTCCAACATTGCCTACTGTGAGAGACTGGAGCAGATTGTGGGCTGGAAACATTTCATGTGTGAGGGAGGAAGGGGCAGGTCAAGCCTTGCCCTGCCCTGGAACCCCAGTGGTATGTTTGCCCAATTATCCAATCACAAATAAAAACCAAACAGAATTAAATGTAGCTGCAATTTTAATGAAGTAGTTTAGAATATATAAAATTGAATACACTCAAAATATTGACAATATAATTTGGTAAAATGAGGAATAATCTGGTTCTGATAATAATGCAGAAGTAAGAAAATTAGTATAGGGTACGGAGTGCAAGGGCTTTGGGACCCCTGCCACCTCACGTACAAGGTCATCAAGTTACAATTCCCCTTTTTATGCTGTGTGCCATCACCATCTCCTCCCATTTTCGATTTGTCACATTCGTATTTCCACCCTCATCATCATCTTCATCACACATGCTCCACCATTCTTTTACGTGGTCACACCACTCTTTGGGGGTGGTCTGAGGAAGGCTTCTCCTCTTCCTCAGGTGTCCTTTATTTCACCTTTGGATTACACATGCACACCAAGCTGGTATAGTATGAGCCAAAACTAACATTATATCAGCCAATACCATGTTCTAACATTAAAGCAATAAATCTCATATAATTAACATGTTCCTGATTTCCACCCAAGTATTCCCTCTCTTTCAGATAAATTTAGTAATAGGTATCTCCTACTCCTTCTTGCCCTGAACATCTGCAGGAGAAAGGGGGGGTAGCAGACCCCTCCCCTCCCTTCTTGCTGGCATTTCACTTTTTAACCATTTTGTTTTCACCAAATCATAATTACTGTATCAATGTTGATTACTCTTTAAATTTTGTCAGCACAAATCACACCTATTTATCACAATTAGATATTAGGAAAAAGCTTTTACTGAAAAAGTGATAAAGTACTGGAATTGTCTACCCTGGGAGGTGGGGGAGTCACCATCCCTGGATGTGTTTACAAAAAGATTGGATATATACTGAGTGCCATGGTCTAGCTGAGATGGTGTTAGGGCATGCGTTGGACTTGATGATCTTCAAAGTCTCTTCCAGCCTTGTGATTCTGTGATTCTGTGCTGGTGTGACATCACAGACCAGGTTGTGACACCATACAGTAGGCTATGACATTGCTGGTTTACTATGTGACATCACAGAGCTGGCTGTGACATCACAGAGTGTGGGAGGACAGATTGTCATGAGTACAGAGAAAGAGCTGAAGGCTATCTTGCTCCTGATAAATTGCAGCTGGACTAATTTCCAAAGAGTGGGGAAAGCCTTGCCCTTAATAGGATGTGTTTTATAAAGAGTGGGTTTAGAAAGGTGTGGGTGCCTTGCCCTTAATAGGATATGTTTTCCAAAGAGTGGGTTTATAAAGGAGTGGGTTAGCTGGCCGAGAATCAACTGCAGACTGTAGGCTGTGCTGTGGGGAAAAAGAGCTGGGCACTTGTGTGAGGGGCAGCAAAGGGAAGATGTCGTGTGAGGGAGAGACAGGCTCATGTGGTGGTGCAAGGGACAGGAAAGAGTTAGCTGGTCCCACAGAAGGAAGAGAGAAGGAGTCAGAAGGCTGCATGGAGTTGCCTGAGGGTAGTCTACAGAGAGAAAGGTATGAGAGTTTTTAGATAATAAGGGGCTGGCGCTTGGGTCATGACCCAGTCACACATGGGGGAAGGACCCAGGAAGACCAAGGGGTATTTAAAGCTGACCACGAGGCAAGCACACATCTTGACCCTACCTCCTCTTGGAATTTCTATCTGAACACTGCTGGAATCCAGGAGTTGGCAGCTGTGTGTGTGCTTCTCCGTATTTTTTTGTCTTTCTCTCTTTCTGTGTCTTCTTCTAAGTCCCTTCTCTTGCAAATTTTGAGTAACTTAAAATTAAACAGGCTTAGAGTTTGCAATGTTGAATGGGCCAAGTTAATGCTTTGAGAAGTGTTCTTTGTTGATTGAATGTCATTTAAACCTTTTGCCAAAGTTTCTCTGATTCTCTAAAGTTCCCAGTAAAGTCTGTTTTGTTGTTTTGAGCACCTGAGAATCTCCTGCTGTTATTTCTCCAGTGAGTCCAACTCAGAGTACAAAAATCATTGTAATTCCTTTGAAATGTCTCATTGAGAGAGTCTTTCAGTGGATGGGGTGCCGGAACCCAGGGCACAGGGAATATTTCTCTGCCTGCTCTGAGGCATCCTGACCCCCAGGGAAGCACTGCTTTTAACCTTCGCCCATGGAGAGAGCTTCCAGGACTTTGGGATGAATTGGAGTCTACAAGTGTGTGAAATAGATAATGGAGAATAGTGTAGTTTGTCACAGGGTAAGATATTTAGAGTGTTGGGATTTTAGTGTAGAGGTAGGTAGGAGACAAGATGGAAGATCTGGGGTGTTGTCTGAGCTGCTTCTTCTTCCTCATCTACTCCATTTTCTGCAGTGTTGCTGGCACAGGGTGATTGGTTATGGGAACCCAGAGGGCAGAGGTTATGTGGACAGACAAAGGATTAGTTATATGCAGAAAGGTAGAAATGAAGTGCATTTTCAGTGTTAATTGCAGAAAACAGCTTTAAAAGACCTTAAAACTGTACATCTTGTGATCATTTCTGCTGTACTTCCTTGTGTGCTAAGTCTGGTGCAGATGGCGTGCCAAACCTCTGATAAGATAACAATAAACAGCAACCTGAAGACCAAAAACAGTCCCGTGTGTCTGTCAGTCCAGGCACAGAACTGTTAAAAGAGGTTTCCTCCCATCAGGGGAGCCTCGGGGGCCCAAGAAGGGGCCAGCACACTTGTCCAGGCGCCCATGGCCAAAACTGGGATTCCACTTCCAACATTGCCAGTTGTGACAGACTGGAGGAGATTGTTGGCTGGAAACATTTTGTGGGTGGGGGAGGAAGGGGCAGGTCCAGCCTTGCCCTGCCCTGCAAGCCCAGCACTGCCCTGCCCTGGAACCCCAATCCCCCCAGAGCCTCTATCCCAGCCCAGCAGTGGCTGCCAGGCCCTGGCACAGCACAGGCAATGCTCCACAGCCACCTCTGCAGCCCCCAGCCCAGCTCCTGAGGGACCAAATGAGCCCAAGGCCCACCTGGGGGAAGGGCCCAGGAAGACCAAGGGGTATTGAAGGCTGACCACAAGGCAAGCACACATCTTGACCCTACCTCCTCTTGGAATTTCCATCTGAATACCGCTGGAATCCAGGAGTTGGTAGCTGTGTGTGTGCTTCTCTGTATCTTTTTTGACTTTCTCTTTCTGTGTCTTTTTCTCTTTCTGTGCTCCTGCAAATTTTGATTAACATTACATTGAACAGGCTTAGAGTTTGTGAAGTTGAATGGGCCAAGTCAATGCTTTGAGAAGTGTTTTTTCTTGATTGAATGTCTGTCATAAGTTTGATGAGAGAATAATTTTAAAAAGTAATACAAAACTCGTTGTGTAACTGACAATCTGTTAAACCACTAAGATGCTGAACATGCCTCTGTGAAACACAGATGTTAAAGATGAAAAACCCAGGAACCTCCTCTTTCTTCTCCAGTCAACAAAGAAGTAGCGGCCCTGGCCCTGGCCCCCATCTCAACCAAACCAAACCAAACCAAGCAACCCTGCCTTGGGCGAGCCCCTTCCCCCCTCTCCAGTCTGCCCCCTCCCATCGGCCCCATTCTAACCAAACCAAACCCCAACAACTGCCAAACAGGAAAACAAAAGAGGCTACAAAACCCCAACCAGAACAAAGCTAGCCACAGCTATTAAAATCTTACCATCAAGTCCCCTTCCCCCAACACAACTCAAACCAAAACCCCTACAACCTACAACCCACACAAAATAACCCTACAACTAATATTAAGCACAAAAAAACCCAAAAACCAACCAAAAAACCAATCCCAACCACAATGTCCACCACAAGTTACTGGCAGGTCAGGTGTTAACCCTTTCAATACTTCAATCCTCTTACAAGTAAAAGAAAAAGAAAACACAAACATATTAAAAAAAACAACATAAAACCATCAAAGTTAGTAAACAAGAGATTAAATCCAAAAAAAAAAGAAAAATAAGAAAAACATCTTCAAACTAAAATCCTCTTATAAGCTATAAAGAAAAAACTCTTTTTCTATATAACACATAAAACAATAAAAAATAAAATATTCAAATGATATCAAACAATATCAAACCAAATTCAACATACTAAGATAAAAAATGTTAAATTAACTGTAATTTCATCAAAAGTTTAAACCAAAAAAAAAGTAATCCAGTGCATCCAAGAGAAGATCTCTACTCCAAGAGAGAAAAACAAAATTTAAATAAATAATAAAAATATTTATCTTTAAACAACTCATCTTATAAACAATACCCCATAAGTTGACATGGCCCATCCACAAGCTCTAAAAAAGCTTATAGTAATAACAACAACTTCACAATAACAAAGTTCCCCAGAAAACTGTTATCCATGACAAAATTAGAAACCACAAAAAAAGTATTTTTTCCTCGTGAAAAAGAACTCCATGTAGCCTCTGTTGTTTTCCTGTTTGGTAGTTGCTGGGGTTTGGTTTGGTTGAGATGGGGGCCAGGGCCGCTATTTCTTCATGGACTAGAGAAGAAAGAGGAGGTTCCTGGGTTTTTTCGTCTTTAACATCTGTGTTTCACATAGGCGTGTTCAGCATCTTAGTGGTTTAACAGCTACGATCTGTCCAGCTGGCTGGGTTGTGGCACAGCATCTGCCCTTGGGGTGGCGTTAACTTTTTATACTAAGAACTACGTGTACTTTTTTTTACAATAATATTCTAACACCTATCACCTATGTTAGACAGTCTGTCTCTAAACCAATCATAACGTGTCACCATCACAGCAGAAGATGGAGGGCAAGAAGAAGAAGGAGGAGGACAGGATACCCCCAGATTCCTCCATCTCGCCTCTTGAACCCCCATTCTAAAATCCCAAAATTCTACTTTTTCACCCTGTGACAAAATAACTATCACTCTACTCCAACTCTTCTGGCTTGTAAATCTTCACACAAAGTTGGTAATTTTTTCCATAGGGTAAAATTAAAAGCAGAGATGTTTTTGATTCCATGCCAAGGTCTCGGAGCCCCTTGACATGGTCTCAAGGCATCTAGGACAGCCAGAGGAACATCCTGGGTTCTGACACAACCTCAGTGATACCAGCACCATGCTCTAACCAACTGAGCTAAGAGGTCAAAATGACACAAAATTTTACTGTCAAAATATAGACAAACAAGGAACTTTGGCAAAAGGTTTAATACAACATCCACTTCAACAGAAAACTCTTGTCATAGCAATAACTCATTTATCTTAGCAAAGTCAACCTAAAACCCCTTAACTCTGAAGATGGTAAGTTACCCAAAAATGTTCCAGGTAAGTAGGATTAGAAGGAGAAGAAATAGAGAACAACAGAAAGACAGAGCCGTAGGAAGACATGCACATAGATACCAACTGCTCAACTCCCAATACCACAGACAAAAGAACCCCAGCAGAAAGCAGCATCCAGACCATGGGCTGGCCTCGTGCTCCGGCTTTTAACCCCCTGGGCCTCCATGGGCCCACCCCTGGGGTGGGACTGCCAGGTGCCTGTCCAATCAGAGTCAGGCTAGACACCAGCTGCCCCTGTTGTATGATTGATTGACAGCTCAGCCAATCAGAGCTGTGTTAGCACTGCCCCTGCTGTGTGATTGACAGCTGTGCCAGGCCAGGGCTGGGGGCGGGGCTCTGTCCCACCACAAACCAAGGCCTGACCCGCCCCTGGCCCCACACGGGCATTCCGAGCATCCCAAGGTGTCTCGGGACATCGATCTCATCCAGCCTCTGACAGCGACCACGGTGACACTACGGAACCCCATGGAACCAAGGGGTCATTATGACACTGTGGAGCCTCATGGAATCAAGGAGACCATTGTGCAACTGGAGAGCTCCAAGGAACCAGGGGTTCATGGTCACCTTGTGGAGCTAATAGTGTCATGGAGGAGCCATTGTGACACAGCGAGGGCACATGAACCAAGGAGCCATTGTGACACAGCAGGGCTGTGTGGAACCACGAAGCCATGGTGACATTGCAAGGCCTCATGGAAGCACAGGGCCATTGTGACACTGCAGAAGCAAGGGGAACATTGTGACACTCCAGGGCCTCATTGAGCCAAGGAGACCATTGTGACACATTGTGGCCCCACCAAACCAAGGGAACATGGAACAGGTCTGTCTGGCTGGGCCTCCTGGGGAGCACCTGACATGTCCGGCTGACCTTGGCATGTCGAGGGCTGCTTCTCATCTGCCCCTGGAGCACTGGGGCTCTGGGCTTTCCTTCCTATAGGAGAGAACTGTCCTCCTCCATGAGCCCATGGCCAAAACAGAGGTTCCTCTTCCAAATTTCCTTGCAAAGATTGTTCCCAGATGAAATCTTCCAGGACAGACAGCTCTAGCTGCCTTGGCCACCCAGGGGCCACCTCTCATCTGCCTTTCAAACACTGGGACCACATGCTTTTCTTTCTTATGGGAAAAAATCAACCATCTAGACCAGGCACACGTGCCCAAAATTGAGCATCTGCCTCCAGCATTCCTTATATCCAAGGATAGCTCCCAGGCAAAAGCTGCTGGGACTGACAAGTCTTGCTGGCCTTGGCTTCCTGAGGGCTGGCACTCATGTGCCTCTGAAACACTGGGGCTCTGGGCTTTCCTTCTTAATGCAAAGACCTTTTCTTCCTGTGCAGGTGCCCATGGCCAAAACTGAGATTCCACCTCCAAAATGCCCTATGTCCAAGGATAGCCCCTCGACAAAAGGTGCCAGGAGAGACAGGTCTGGTTGGATTAACCTAAGGGGGCCACCTCTCATCTTCTTCCAAAACACTGGGATTTTGCACTGTTCTTTCCTATAGGTAAAAACCATCCACCTTGACCAGGTGCCCATGGCCAAAACTGGGATTCCACCTCCAAAGCTCTGTACATCCAAGGATTGCTCCCAAGTGAAAGCTGCCAGGACAGAAAGGTCTGGCTGCCCTTGGCCTCTTGGGAGCTGCCTCTCACCTGCTTTCCAAACACTGGGGCTTTTGCTTTCCTTCCAATGGAAAAGAACTGTCCTTCTTCTCAAGGTGTCTGTGGTCAAAATTGAGATTCCTCCTCCCAAATTCCATATATCCGAGGATTCCTCCATGACAGGACAAACAGGTCTGGCTTGGCCTCCCAAGAGCCACATCTCATCTGCCTTTGAAACACTTGAGCTCTCTGCTTTCCTTCCTATAGAACAGAACCGTCCTTCTCCTCTGGGTGTCCATGTCTGAAATTGGGATTCCACCTCTACAATTCTGTATATCCAAGGGTTGCTCCCAGGCACAATCTGCCAGTACCGTCAAGGCTGGCTGGCCTTGGCCTCTGCTGACTGCCCCTGCAACACTGGGGCTCGGCTCTTTCCTTCCCATGGAGACCACTGGGACACTGTGGGGACCTCATGGAACCAAGGGGATCATTGTGGCACCACTGGAGCCCATGGAACCAAGGGGCCATGCTGACACAGCGGGGCTGCATGGAACCCAGAGGCCATGGTGACTCTGTGGGGCCTGATGGACCCATGGAGGCCATTGTGACCCTTCAGGGCCTCGTGTGTCACCAAGGGGGCATTGTGAAACCTCAGGACATCATGAAAGCCTTGGACTATTGGGACACTGTGGGGCCCCATGGAACCCAGGGAACATGGAACAGGTCTGGCTGGCTTGGCCTCCCAGGGGCCCCCTGACAGGTCTGGCTGATCTTGGGATGTCAAAGGCTGCCTCTCATAAGTTCCTGGAGCACTGGGACTCTGTGCTTTCCTTGCTATAGAAAACAACTGTCCATCTTTTCAGATGGCCATTGCCAAAACTGGTACTGTCCCAAAAAATTTCCTATATGCAGGGTATCTTTCAGAGCAAAACCTGCCAGCTCTGGCTGGCCTTGGCCTCTGGTGGTCACTTCTTATCTGCCCCTGAAACAGGGGATCTCTGTTTCTTCATTCCTATGGAATAGAACCATATTTCATGTCCAGGGACCATGGCAAAAACTAGAATTTGGCCTCCCAAATTCCATATACTTAAGGATTGCTCCCAGACAGAAGTAGCCAGGACAGACAGGTCATTGTCCTCTGGTCATTTTCTTAGACTATGAGCTGAAGGTTTTCATTTTAAAACACCTTGGAGAGGGCCCCGAGATCTCCCAAGGAGGGCTTTTGAGGCCTCGGCTACATGACCACTGCATATGGACAAAGGAGCTCGGTGTTGTTGTGGTGGTTTTGCATCACAGAAGTGATGTCCTAAGAGAAGCTGCTAGCAGTTTCCTCTGTGTGTGACAAAAAAATAATCAGTAATTGCATTGAAAATTGACAATCTGTTAAACCACTAAGGAAACTGTACATGGTTCTGTTAATGACAAAAAAGCCTGGGGAGGGTCTCCTTCCCTTCTGGCTGGCAGAGAGGTAACAAGGCTGACCAGGTCCCTGTCTCAGCCAGGGCCGGCCGAGTGGCTCCTGCCGTGAGGCCTGGCCCCCTCCCAGGGAGCCCGCCAGGCCCCATCTCTTTTTCCCTATAACGCATTGAAAAGTATGGGGAGATGACTTGTGAAGCAATGGCCTCAATGCTGCAGTAAGCAAATGTTGAAGTAGCTGTGATCTCCTGAAAAGTTTGCACATTGAAAGCCAAAAGAGTGATGAGACCCTGTGCCCTCAGGGAGAGAAGAAGATCTCTGTCCCCAGAGATGAAGAAGATTTCAGAAATGGATGAAGAGAACCTTTGCTCTTAAACAGCTCATCTTTAAACTAATACCCCATCAGTTGACATGGCCCATAAACACTGCTGTGGGAAAAGCAAAGATAAAATAGGAGGGACTTCATGACTGCAGATTTTCTGGGCAGCTGCTATTCATGGGAATTAAGGGCCCCAAGAGAACTGTTTTCTTAAGGAGAAGTCTCCCAGGCATGAAGGAGAGACTCCTCTCCCAAAGTGAACTGAAGAAAGAGGTGGTAAACTGACTGAAAGTTTTAGGTTTTGTCTGTTTACACTGTCAGTAAGAAAGAAAAGGTTGTAGGGAGATACAAGTGTTCTGAAAGTTTTGTTCAGATTCTTATTACTCTTTCTTTAGTTACTGTTAATAAACTTTTCTTGATACCCTTTTAGGTTTTGAGCCTACTTTGCCTTTCTCCTCATCCTATCTCACAGTAGGAAATGAGTGAGTATATTCTAGTGAGTGCCCTGGTAATTAGCCAACACTGAACCCACCACACTAATTGATGCATTGGCCAAGAAATCTCAAACTGGTGAACCAAAACCACTGCAGAAAACTTCCTGATGAACTGCATGAGAGCAGAGGGAAATCAAGGCAGAGCCACGGTTTGTCAGGACTTGCTTCATCCTAATGAGCGCTGTGGAGCTTTTAGAGCTCAGCCCTTGAACTTCAGGGCCTGAGAGGAGATTGCACAAACCTTTCCAGGAAGCAAAGTGAGAAGAAACACCCAAAGTTTCTCAAAGCATTAATGAGTCTCACTGTGGTCAATCCCCAACACAGTCTCCTCATGGACTCCTTGAAGGAGAGAACTGGAGGCCAGGATGGCACAAAAACCTCTCAGAGACTTAGTATAGGAATGAAAATTCTTAAAATTACCTAAAAGTATCCATAAATCCATAAAGTACCTTAAAAAAATTGAGTATCTCAAAGCATTAATGAGTCCCACTGAGTGTCAGTACAAAGCTCTCAAGGGACTCATTAAAGCAGATAATTGGGGCCATGATTACACAAACCTCTCACAGAGTCTGTACCAAAAGGGAAACACCAAGTACCTCAAAATAACTGAAGTACATTGAAGCATTAATGATCCCCACTGAGTGTCATTACTGATTAAAGCTCTCAAGGGGCTAATAAAGCAGATAATTGGAGGCTGTGACTGCACAATCTTTCTCAAAGTGTCTGAATCAAAAGGGAAACACAAGTAGCTAAAAAGCAGAAGTACTCTGAAGTATTAATGAGTCCCACTGAATGTTGCTACTGACAAAGCCTCTGCAGGGACTAATTACTGCAGATAATTGGAGGCCATGATTGCACAAACCTCTCAGAGACTCCAAGGCAAAAGCCAAAGCCAAAGTCCTTTGAAAAGCCTGCAGTCCCTGGGAGCATGAAGGAGCCCCCAGGGCCATTGCTGAGCAAGGCTCCCCAGGGACTCCTTCCAGCAGATCCTTGAGGCCACTGCCATGTGGGCTAGGGGGGGATGCAGAGGGCAGGACAAGGGGCTGCCAGTGGCCAGCCTGGCTGGGACTGTGCCAGGAGGCCCCAGGGCCTCAGGACAAGGTGTCTCCTGCCAGCCCTTGGTGGCACAGACCCTGCTGTGCCCCAGGGCACCAAGCCTTGGCTTCTCTTTGTCCCCAGCTGTCATCACTGCCTGCAGTTCTCTGCTCTGCCTGGGGCCTGGGGACACTTTTTCAGTCGTGTCCCTCCCTGGGACCCATTAAAAGTCCAAGAAACTTTGGAGTGTGATTCTGACTTGGAGTTCTGGAGAGGTTTCTTCAGCTGCCTCTCAGGGACTGATGTTCAGGGCCTGAGCACAAAGCCCCAGAGGCTCATTAAAGTCCTTGTGCTGTGGCTGTGCTGCTGAGCTGGGCCGGGCTCCTGGCACAGAGGCAGCTCCTGGGAACCAAGAAGAGCTTGAAAAGCACATTTCTCTTGCTGAGCAGCTCTTCTGCCAGCCCAGCAGGGCTGGGGCACTGCCTGCAGCCAGCCCGGGCACAGCACAGAGGCACAGAGAGCTTCAATCAGTCAGGGCTGGGAAGGTGCTGAGAAGTGCCTGGGGCAGAATCCCTGCCAGCCCTTGGCACAGGAACCTCTGGCTGCAGGACAATGCAGCTGCAGCTCCTGCAGTGATCTCCTACAGCTGCAACATCCCAATGCCTACAGACCCTGTGAGTACAACTCTGAGTATTTCTGGTGCAGGGGAGGTGAAATGCTCATGAAGCTCTGACATGCTGAGGGGTTCTGATCAGTCATGGAATATTTCCTAGACAAGGATTTTGACAAATTGAGGAAATTTCCTAAGACTTTGTATTCGGTTTCCCACTATTGGAGAATGTCAGGGAGGGAGGGATAAATATTAAATGGTAATTATGAATTATTAGTGCTGAATTTTGAAAAGTGCCTGAGACATCTGAACTATTCCTTTTAGTGATCAGTAGGTTCACAGGAGATCCCTAATGTGCTTTCAGCCACTCTGCCCATGGACAGCAGCAGCATCACCTTTGCTGCACCCATCAGGCTCAGTCTGAGCTGGCCTTTCTCCAAGCTGCAAACAGAACCTGCCCCCAGCCAGTGCCCTGCAGACAGGCAGGCTTCTGTAGGGCCAAGGAGAGTGCACAGAGATTTGGGGGTCTGTGAGTGCAGGCAGGGAGGGATCAGGCACAGGGAAACACCTGCAAGAGGAAAATCTCCAGGAAGCAGAGAGATCAGGGGAGGAGGGAAAACAAAACCCAGAAATGCTGTGGCGGGGAGAGTTTAGAGATCTCCACAGGAGCCCCTCCAGTGCAGCCCCTCCCTCTGGATAAGCCCCCTCCCTCCTGTCCCCCAGCCAAGCCTCTGCCCTCAGGGCTGGGGCTCCAAGGCGTGAAGCCCCTCCTGTTCAGGCAGAGCTGCCGCAGAGCTGTGGGGCAGCTCTGCAGCCCCAGGCCCAGTTTCCTCTGCAGAGCACAGGGCTGGGAGCAGCTGCCCGGCACTGGGGGCTCTGGCAGGGGGCACAGCTGGCTCAGGGTGACGCTGTCCCCAGTGCCCGGCTCTGGGCAATGCTGTCAGTGCAGCCAGGGAAGGAGCTGCATCTCCCTCAATCCAGTGCCATGAGAAGGACTCTTGGAATTCTCCCTGAGATTTCAGCGCAAGCTGGGAGCTTTAATCCAGGATGCAAACCTGTCCTAGAGCATCTCTGGGTTATGAGATTGATGGGGAAAGGCAGAGGTGTTCTGACACTGAAAATGCTGCTGGGTTGATGAAATGAACAATGTGAGTCCTTGGCTACAAATGTGGAGCTGGGCTGTGGTGGATCCATCTGCTCTCAGCAATACCTGGTGACATTTTAGAGGAAGCATGTGAAGGTGATCACCCTCCAGCTGTGAAAGGTTAAAGCCCAGAGAAACTCTGAACAGGTCTGAATGACAGACCATCTCCCATCACTCACCACTCATCATCTTGCCTCAAAGAACTTACTCTGTTCTCCCTGGATGCAGCAAAAATGCTGAGGGTTTCTGATATCCAGGAACACTGGAAGAGATATGGGGGAGCTTATAAATAAAACCCCAGACTTTGAAAGCACTAAAGACCATTTCTGTGTGTTACAGAGGAGGGTGTATGGGAAATGACTTTGATTTTGGTTACAGGTATCTCTAACTCTTCAGTGTCTTTTTTCCCATGAACAGGTCTCCATGTGCAGCCCCAGCAAATGTACAACAGCAGCTCCATCAGCCACTTCCTCCTGCTGGCATTGGCAGACACACGGCAGCTGCAGCTGCTGCACTTCTGCCTCTTGCTGGGCATCTCCCTGGCTGCCCTCCTGGGCAACGGCCTCATCATCAGCGCCGTAGCCTGCGGCCAGCACCTGCACACGCCCATGTTCTTCTTCCTGCTCAACCTGGCCCTCAGCGACCTGGGCTCCATCTGCACCACTGTCCCCAAAGCCATGCACAATTCCCTCTGGGACACCAGCACCATCTCCTACACAGGATGCGCTTCTCAGCTCTTTTTTTTCATCTTTTTTGTTTCAGCAGAGCTTTCCCTCCTGACCATCATGTGCTACGACCGCTACGTGTCCATCTGCAAACCCCTGCACTACGGGACCCTCCTGGGCAGCAGAGCTTGTGCCCACATGGCAGCAGCTGCCTGGGCCAGTGGCTTTCTCTATTCATTGCTGCACACGGCCAATACATTTTCCCTGCCCCTGTGCCATGGCAATGCCCTGGGCCAGTTCTTCTGTGAAATCCCACAGATCCTCAAGCTCTCCTGCTCCAAATCCTATCTCAGGGAACTGGGGCTTCTTGGTGTTGGTTCCTGCTTTGGTTTTGGCTGTTTTGTCTTCATTGTTTTCTCCTATGTGCAGATCTTCAGGGCTGTGCTGAGGATCCCCTCTGAGCAGGGACGGCACAAAGCCTTTTCCACCTGCCTCCCTCACCTGGCCGTGGTCTCTCTGTTCCTCAGCACTGGCATATTTGCCCACCTGAAGCCCCCCTCCATCTCGTCCCCATCGCTGGATCTGTCAGTCTCTGTTCTGTACTCGGTGGTGCCTCCAGCCCTGAACCCCCTCATCTACAGCCTGAGGAACCAGGAGCTCAAGGATGCCCTGAGGAAAATGATGATGGTATCTTTTCAGAAACAATAAACTTCCTCTTTTCTGCTATAGAACGATCAGAATGTAACTCTTTACAATCTTTCTGCTGTTTTCACCTATTTGTCTATTTTTTCATTGGGACCTTTTCTTATTATTTTTCCAGTGTAATAATGTTGTTTTTTTTTTTAAATACTGTACTACTACTCTTAGCTTTTCTACATGAACATCTACTTTTCTTTTGAAACTCAAAGACTTTTAGGAGGTTCATTCCTTGTGCATTTGAATAAAAACCAGTGGCTGCCCTGATTTTTGTGTCCAAGGCATTTCCTCAGCCCTTCTCTGGCTCTGCAGGGGCAGTGCCTGTGAGCAGAGGTGGAGGGAAGAGGCTCCAGCACAGCAGCACGGCCAGGGACAATGGCCCTGCCTCTTCCCACATCTGCTCTTCCCAGCTCCACACTCCCCTTCCCAGTCCTGCTGTGGGTGCAAGGCCAGAGTGCTCTGGCAGCTGGGTCCCTGTCCTGCTGCGTGTCCGTGCTGTGACCTCAGGCAGGGACAGGCCATGGGCACTGCTGGGACACAGCTGGGCTCCAGCACAGCAGCTCCATCAGCAAAGGGCATCTCCTGAGTGCAGGGCAGGAAGGCTTTGCTCCCCTCCAGAGCCATTCTCAGGACTGCAAAGAGGCTCCTTGTGTTCCTTGTTCTCCCAGAACTCAGTGGGATGAGATCGGGGTCTCACTGGGGCTGTCAGGGGACTCAGGTCAGGGTCAGGTTTTGCTTGTTGGTGGCCAGTGCCCATCAGATGGTGAATGGTCTGTGCTGAACCTTCCTGGGGCACTGCAGCTTGTGCCAGGGCTGATGGCAGGGGAATGTTTGTCTGGAGGGCCTTGGGAGCTGCCAGGAGAACACAGGGGACCTGCAGGGACAGCGTGTGCCAGGGACCAGCAGGGAGTGGAGCTCACAGGGCACTGGCCTGGTCAGGGTGGGGTCACCCTGAGATCAAGGACTGAATGTCTGCTGAGAGCCAGGAGAGCTCTGCACCCAGGGGACACAGCAGGCACAGGGAAAGGAGTCTGGGCACTGACTCCTCTGACCCTCAGGGGACTCCCCCAGGAGGATCCGGGGCAGCCCCAAGCCCCTCTGGCAGCCCTGGAACAAGGCAGGCACCTCCGAGCCCCCTCCATGGCCCCGCAGAGCCTGTGTGGGAGGGGGTCAGTGCAGGAGCAGCATCAGCTGCCTCTGTGTGCCAGGCTGAGCAGCAGAGCCCAGCACAGGCAGCCCAGGGCCCGGGCAGCACAGCCCCCGAGCTCTGCAGAGCAGCAGCCCCAGCTCGGGGCTCTGGGGAGCAGGGCAGGGGCTGCAGCAACGGCTGCTCAGGCCAGCACAGACGTGTTCCCCTGGCAAAGGCTCTGGGGGCCAGCTGGCATGTGCCAGGAGCAGAGCAGGGGCCCGTGGGTGTGCAGAGGAGCCCTGGCAAGAGGCTGCCCTGTCCCTGGACCAGCAGGAGCTGACCGAGCTGAGCATCTCCTGAGCATTCCAGGCACAGAGTGGTTGTCCCTGAGCTCCAGTGCCTTCAGTTCCTGCTGCAGGGCCAGACCTGACTCTGCTGGGCTGGGGCAGGGGCAGGGAAAGGCTGAACTGGGCAGTGCCAGGGAGGGGAAAACAATGGAGCCTTGTCCCCATGAGACCCCACAGTGTCAGAATGGTCTCCGTGGTTCCATGAGGCCCCACAGTGTCACAATGGCCCCTTGATTCCATTCAGCCCCACAGGGTCACCATGGTCCCCTGGTCACACAAGGCCCTGCAGTGTCACAAGGGCCCCTTGGTTCCATGGAGCCCACAGGGTCAGTTTTGCCAGTGGGCAGGGTCAGCACCAAAGACACAGACACCAACTGCAGGAATTGTGTAATTTATATAATGTACATCTGCAAAAAATTACAAAAGGAGAAGTCCAGCAATGCACCCAACCATCACCACCAAAGATTGCAGCAGTGATTCAGAAAGATCCAGCACCAGTTACCCTCAGGCTTTGCCATCCCCCAGATCCACACAGCAGCTGGGGGAAGCTGTCACAGCCAAGGGCTGCAGAGCCACTCCTGGGCACTGGGAATTGCTGCAGCTGCCTCCAGCCACAGGTGAGGCTCCAACCTCGCTGTGAGAGGGCCCAGCTCTGACAGGGCTGAATGAACAAACTGACAGCACTGCTAGTGCAGGAACATCTGGTTTCATCCTCCTCTTGGCTTCCTCCCAAAGCCTGGCCAGGGCCCAAGGAGGAACCAAGGGAGGTGACTTTGACCATTCAGCCCCTAACAAGGCCAGATGTCAGATTTCATGGCCTTGTCCAGCTTCTAAATACAGAAAGGTCAATACATGTTTCACCAATGAGTGGATACATCTTTCACAGTGCTAATGAGCATGCATATTTCATTAGTGAGCAGATACAAAGATAACCTTTGGTTGGAAGGCTCATCCAGAGGCCACCTTTGGCTCAGGGCCTGCTGTTCAGGCCTCACTCAGGGCTGCTGTCCAGGCCTTGGCACTTCAGGGACGTGGTTTAGAGCTGGGCTTGGCACTGCTGGGTGACCAGCTGGACTGGATGAGCTCAGAGGTCTTTTCCAACAGAAAGGATTCTGTGATTCCAGGATTCTATCTGCTGCATTCAGCTAGGTCCATATTAGCAGCATTCATTTGCTCAGAAAGTCTCCTCTTGCCCAGCTCTTGTGGCCTGAGGCTTCAGCTCCTTCAGCTCCTGGTGCTGAGCTGCTCCTGCTGAACAAGACGACTTGGAGAGAAGAACACAGTCCATCCAATTCCTTCTGGGACACGGAGAGGGGAGGCTGTGGAAACAGAAGCATTGTTTGGTGTGGCCTCCTCTCTGCCCTTCACGCCTTTCAGCGCTCTGAACCAGCCAAGAGCTTTCTCCAGGAGTGCAATGAAGCAGCTGTTCCTGCTCCACGGTGAAGACCCTCCTTTCTCTGCCTCTGGAGTTTCCTGGGCACAGCGGCCGTTTCCATCTGGAAGCTCTCCATGGACAGGGAGTCCCCCAGCTCTGCTCCTTGCACAACCCCAGGAGCCCAGGGCTGCCATCTCAAGTCCCTGCTGGCACTGGGGGCTCCCAGGTGCCTCAGGCTGCTGTGACACCGCTGCACACGGCAGGCAAGAGTGGCAGGGGCTGTGCTGAAAGTCAGCTCCATGTGCTGCTGCTGCTGCTCTGGGGTCATTTGTGCAGCCCTGGCCCAGAGTCAGGGATCAGCTCCAGGCCCTGCTGCTGCTCCCTCGGGATCAGCCCCAGTTTGGGTGCTGCTGTCAGGGCCAGCAGAAGCGGTGCCTGGAGCAGCGGGTGCTGACAGTGCCCCAAGCCCCGGGGCCAGAGGGGTCCCTGGGCTGGGGCTGGGAGGGAGCTGCCCCTTGTTCTCCCTCTGCCCCAAGCCAAGCTGGGCCGGGCACAAGGGGGGCAGCACAGCCACCAGGGAGCCTGCGAGTCTCTTCCAGCCCTGGATGCTCAGAGTTTGGCCTTGGAGCCTCAGGTGGACAAAGGCAGCTGCTCCTGGTCCCTCTGTGTGCCCGTGTTCAGCAGTGCTGCTCCATCAGTCTGTGCCCAGCAATGGGGAAAAGCCTCAGCCCTGCAGGGCCAGGAGCTGCCAGGCTCTGCCTCAGCAGCTTCAGCCAGAGGGAAGGGAGCTGCTCCACACAGGAGCAAAGGACATTCCTGTTACAGGGCGTGCTTTCTATTGAAAGGAAAAAAGGGGGAAAAAATCGATAAATTGTAAAAGATAAAAATAAAATCCAAGTGTCAGTGAAAAAACTTCTGTAACTTTGCATTAAGAGGTAAATGATCTTTTGAAAAAGAGAACTCCGTTATTTCCTTCGTAAATATGCCGATGGCATGGATCCATCTCACTGACCTCAGCAGCCTTTTAAAAGATTTTGGGCTTTGTTTCCAACCCTGTTATTTTCAATTGCGGTCGAAGCAAGAGGAAATTGCTTTGTGCCCTCCCGGCTCCAAGCAGGACTGGGAATCAAAACTCTGTCAAATCCCAAATCCTTTAGAAGATGCCCTTCCTTCTCACCCTGTTAGGAGCTGCACATTCCCCTTGACACTGTCAGGGATTTCTTAAAGACTCAAAGAAGTCCCACCTGCGGCTTTTTGCTCTGGTCTGGAAGTTCAGAAGGGCAGTTCTCCATCCCTCAGCTCCAGACTGCACTGCCTCAGGAACACGGCCCATTCGCCAGCTTTGGCCCACTCGTGGCACTTCTAGAGGAGGAAGACAGAGCACTTGCACAATTCCAGCCAATAAGGAAGGAAGAATGGGACAGACAAAACATCCTGGGGAGATGCAGGCGTTTAGATGGGACTGTGGAGAGTTTGGGTCCTTGCCAATTGCATGTGTGTCCCCAGCTGCAATCTCTTGGCCTGCAGGAGAGTCTCACTCACCTGCCAAAGCAGAAAGCTCAGGCGCTGTGCTCGGAACGGGCTCGTCTTATGCAGAGCTGTCAGAGCAATGTGAGGGCAGAGCCAGCCCAGCCGTGCCCAGGGCTGAGCCCAGCAGAGCCCTGGCAGAGCCCAGAGCAGCCTCAGCACCCGCAGAGCCTGGCTGCAAGGAGAGAAACCAGAAACTGCCCGTCAGCTGAAGGCTCCTGTCCCCTTGTCCCAACGCCCGCGGTGCCCAGGCCATGCTGGCCGTGCCCAGAGCTGTGCCCAGAGCTGCCCAGCACTGCTGCCTCTGGGAGCAGAGCAGGAGGGCAGGACATGTGCCCAGCCTGCAGCCAGCCACGGCACATCCAGCCCTCAGCAGCTGCCCAGAGCCAAAAGCAGCTGGGCAGCCAAATGAAGAATTCATTGCATCTGCCCCAGCAAAGGAGGAACCTTTGGTGCCCGGCCAGACCGTGCCATGCCCAGACCTGGGAGCATCCCTGGCTCTGGACTCACCTGCAAATTGGGCATGGAGCGTGTCTTTGAAGAAGGTGCCAGAATCCAGAATCCAAGTCCATCATCTTCAGCTGGCCAGGCCGAGGAAGAGATTGTCATCCTTGAGGCTGTCCTTGGTGTCTCCAGCAGCAGCCCCACCTGGTACAGCTTCTCCAGGGGCTCCTTCTCCTTCCCTGGGGCCAGACCAGGCTCTCAGGGCTCTGCCCAGGGCCCCAGCTGTCAGTCAACCAGACAAGCAAAGCCAGGGTGGATGGTGGCCACCAGTGCTTGCCACACCAGTTCTCCAGCTCAGCTGCAGCCCAAGAGCTGCGTGTTCCCTTCTGCTGACCCCTGCTCAGAGCTACAGGCAGGACAAAACCAGTCTGGTTTGCTCTGGCACTGATTGCCAAGAGATGTGTGGAGCTGGTACCTGCCAGGCCCCTGGATCCAACTGTGCATGTGGATCTCTCCCATCTTCTAGGGCAGAGGAACACCCTGCACCCAAGGATGGCAGAAAAGCTCTTCTAAGGATGGCCTGTCTGAGGGCTGCATGGACAAACACCTCTTAATGACATCCTGGCACGCTGGGGAGAGAAACCAGAAGTCACCAGTCAGTTGGAGAAGCTGCCCCCCCCCCCGTACCCATGCCCAGGCAATGCTGGGTGTGCCCAGAGCTGGGCCTAAACTTCCCCATGGATTCTCTGTTTGGAGCAAAGCAGGAGAGCAGGACATGTGCCGCCTCCTCAGCAGCTGCCAGAGCAGGATGCCCATGAGCCCGCTGCTGTCTCCCAGCACTGGTATTCCCCCCGTGCCCAGAGATGAGGATCCACCTTGAGAGAGCCGTGGTGGGAACAAGATGCGCCCCCAGATGATCTCCTGGCCCCTCCTGAACGGGTGCTTGCCCATGACCAGCTGGTACAGCAGGAGGCCCAGGGACCAGATCGTCGCTGCCTCGCCGTGGTAGCGCTGGTGGTGGATCCACTCGGGTGGGCTGTAGGACAGGGTTCCTGTGGAACACAGACAGAGCTCAGCAGGGGGATGCTGCTGCTCCCAGAGCCTGGCCCCAGCATCCCTGGGCATGTGGGGGCTGCCCCAGGGGCACACGGGGTGACCGCTGCCCTCTCGCCAGCACCTGGGACTTGTGTACAAACTCAGGGCTGGAACAGAAGCCACTGGGGCTGGAAGAGGGCAGCAGAAGCCCTGGGAAGGCCCAACCATGACACACAAAGGAAAAACCCACCCAGTGGTGGAGAAAACCCACTCTCCTCCCTGCCTGCATGGCCCCCAAAAAATGCTAATAAGCCAAGGCAAACAAGGGGAGCAGAGCAGTCCAAGCCCTTCCTCGCCTGCACACCAAACTGTCCGGGGCACAGGGTCAGACCCCCCTCTCTGCTACCCCCATGGGGGTTTTTGTCAGGCTGGCTGCCCCAGCTCCAGCCCCAGCCCAGGGCACAGTGGGTGCTGAAGGCTGTCGGCAGGGCTGGGAGCTGGCCCCCCTCACACCCCCACCCAAATCAGCTTGGCTCCAGCATCAATCCCATCCCAGCTGCAACAGGGGAAGCCCCGGTGCTACAGCCAGGCTGGGCCATGAGATGCCCAGGAGCATCCCCTGCGTGGGCTCACCTGCAAACTGCGTGTAGGCTGTGTCCTGGAGGAAGGCGCCACAGCCAAAGTCGATGAGTTTCAGCTGCCCGCTGGCCAGGTCGAGCAGGATGTTCTCGGGCTTGATGTCCCTGTGCAGGACCCCGCGGCTGGTGCAGTGCCGCACGGCCTCCAGCACCTGGCGGAACAGCCCCCGCGCCTCCTCCTCCGGCAGGAACCTCCGCTCCGCCAGGACACCCGAGAGCTCCTGGGCCCGCTCCGGACGCTCCAGCACCAGCAAGAAGCTGTCGGGGAGCTCAAGCCACTCCAGGAGCTGAATGACACCGGCACAGCCTGGCGACACCTTGGCCAGCAGCACGATCTCCAGGGGCGCGCTGCTGCCGTCGGGCTGCGGGAGGAGCGCGATGCCGTCAGCGGGGCTCAGGCCGTGCCGGGGCTCTGGGAGCCCTCAGCCAGCCCGGGATGCTCCGCATGCCCCGCTCAGCCCACGCCCGCTCTCCCCGCAGGGCTCCCGGCGGCTCCCGCCCTGCCGGGCCCCGGCTCCTCGCCGCCCGGCACGGCCCGGCTTCTGCCGCTGGCCCCGCTCACTCACCAGCTCGCCCCAGTGCCGGATGCGATCCCGCGGCACGCGTTTGATGGCCACCTGCGAGCAAGGGAGAGCAGCGGGCTCAGCTCGCCGCCCGCCCCGCCGCGCCCCGACCTTCTTCTACTCCTCCTTCTCCTCCTCCTCCCGCTACTCCTCCTCCTCCCCCTCCGCCTGCCGCCGGCCCCGCCGCTCACCGGGGCGCCGTCCGAGAGCCGCGTCCCCGAGCAGACGCTGCCGAATCCGCCGCGCCCCAGCAGCGAACCCACTCGGTAGCGCTCCTGCAGGGCCTCCTGCGCCTTCCCTGCGGGCCACACGCGGCTGTCAGCGCTCGGCCCGGGGCCAGCAGCGGCCCCCGAGTGCCCCCCGAGCGCCCCGGGCCGGGCAGCCCCACCCGCCCCGGGCCCCGGCGGCTCGGGGCCGGCGGCCGCGCTGCCGAGCGGCGGAGCTCGGGCCGGGGAAGCCGCAGCGGAGGCGGCGGGAGCGGCCGCGCCGCCTGTGTCCTCCGCGGGCCCCGGGAGGAGCCGGCGCCGGGACCGGGACTGGAACCCACGTCGGAGCCGGGGCCGGGGCCGGGCTCGGGCCAGGCGGAGCCAAAGGGCGGCGATGCCGCCCCAGCCCCAGGCACTGATGCCCGCCCAGCAGCGCCACCGCCAGCACGGCCAGAGCCGGGCGGAGGCGAGACCGCGGCGGGACGCCCGGGGCCGGGGAGGGGGCAGCCCCAACCGGGGCCGGGGGCGGGCCGGAGGCATGGCCCGGCCCAGCACGGGGAGAGGGAGGCCGGGGAAGGGGGGGATGGGAGGGGCCGAGCACCAAAGGGACACCGAGAGAGGGTGCGGGACACCGGGAGAGGGAGAGGAGGAACAAGGGAAAGGACGCAGAGGGTCTCTGGAATCGCTGCTCTTCTCCTGCTCTTCTGCTGCTGCCGCTGCTGCCGCCGAAGCGCCGGGAGCGTTTGTCCGCGTGTCCGTTCCCCGCGTGTCCGTTTGTCCGCGTGTCCGTTTGTCCGCGTGTCCGTTCCCCGTTCCGCCCCGCGCGCCCCGGGGCAGCACGGGCCGCTCCGCTCCGGGGCCCAACCGGACTCACGGAGCATCTCTTCCTCCCGCACCCGCGCCAAAGCCACCGGCTCGTTCAGCTGCCTCTTCCCCAGATTGGAACTTTTCTTTCCGGCCTTAGTGCATAAATCAAAAACACAATTAGTTCATGATAAGCACCAGAACAAGCTGGACCTCTCAGAGTAGCTGACTGGAAGAATCTGAAAAGGAGAAATGCAGGGGATGACTTGGTGAACCTTGCCTGGAAGAAGAGTGATTTTTTTCTAATAAATACTAATCCATTCCCTTGGCTTTTGGCTTTCTTTGCAGGCCATTTGCATCCCAGATTCCCCATGAAGTGAGAAGCCTGAGCTTGTGCAAGTGCCTGAAAGATGCCCTGTTCCTCTGCAGGGACACTCAGGCTGGAACAGGAGCCAGAGCCCTCTCTGGGGAAGCCTCCTCCAAGCTGGAATTTGTGCTGTGCTGGGAGAGGAGGAGGAGGAGGAGAAGGCTGGGCACTCTGTGGCAGCAGCAGGAGGTTTGGGCCGCAGGACATTGTGTCTGCACCGCTGCCCCGCAATGGGCAGCCGTGCCCAGGGCTCTGGGCCTGGCCCTGTGTGCGCTGAGCTCCCTGGGCTGGGCTCAGGTTCCTGCTGGGACTGGGCAGAGGCTGGGCTCAAACTGGGGTCAGCAGCAGTGCAAAATACCTCTGGGCATCTACGTTTCCTGCTGCTGGGAAGAAGCAATGAAGCGAGTCAAGAAGTTCTGGTTTCTGTTTCTCCTGGTGGATTTTTAATTTATTCCACACTCTGGAGGCAATTTCTGTGCTGGCCTCTGTCAGATTATTCTATTTCGAGAGCACCAGCAGCAGGGCTGTGTTTGAGGGCTGCAAATATGGCCTGTGGGGCTTTAATTCCCCTGGCCTTAGTGCTCAGGGGCTGGTGGGCATTCCAGTATCTGCTGATCTTTATAGCTGCGACAAAAACACTGATTGCACTGCCATGAAAGCACCGTGGGTAGCACCAACTGGAAGAGGCGCTTGCAGTTTTGTGGATAAAATTCAGGTGGCAAGCAGAAGAGGGCCAAGAGCAGCCATGATCTCCAATTGCCAAGGCAAAGGCACCAGCAGCCTCCTGCTGTCAGCTGAGGGTGAGAAAAACAGTGCTGAAAACAGCGCTGGAAGCCGATCCTTTCTTCCTCTGAGGGCTGGCTCAGGGCAGCACAGGCGGGCCCTGAGGAGTCAGGGCTGTGTGTGGGTGCTTGTTGCTCTGCTCCAGATTTCAGCTGGAAAAAGCCCTTGGGAGCCAAGGCAGGAGCAGGTGGGAAGGGGCCGGAGCTGCTGCTGCTCCTGCCCGGGAGCCCCGGCTGGGCCGGGCCGGCGCCCCCTGCGCTGCGGCTGCTGCTGCTGCCAGAGCCGGGCGGGACTCGGGGACAGGGAACGGACACGGGGGGACAGCAAAGGCCTGGGGGCTGCAGGGATGTTGGCACTCGTTTCCGCGCCAGCACAGAGCTTCAGCCCGCAATGAACCCAGAGGGAAACGCTGGGGAAAGGCTCCATTTCAGCCTCATTTACTCATTGCTGTGCAGGGACTGAAATTAAAGGAGAACAAACAGGGCCCGATCCCTTCTCCTTTGGAAGGAGCCCCGTGCCTGGGGCTGTGAGGGGTCATGAGGGGCTGTGAGGGGCTGTGGTATGCCAGGCACCTCATGGAACCAAGGGTTCATTGTGACACTGTGGAGCCAAGGAGATCGTTGTTGACAGTACGGAATCTCATAGAACCAAGGAGCCATGGTGACACTATGGAACCTCTGGTCCATTGTTACACAGCAGCCACAGCAGGGCTGCCGAACCAGGGAGATCATTGGCACACTGCACAAGCTCATGGCATCAAGGCGTCCATGTTACGCTACTGAACCTCATGGAACCAAATGCCCATTGTCACACTGTGGAACCAAGGAGACTGTTGTTGGCAGTACGAAAGCTCGTGGAACCAAAAGTCCATTGTGACATTGTGGGACCACATGGAACCATGGAGACCATTAGGACACTTCAGGACCCCCTGGAACCAAGGGGCCATTGTGACACTGCAGGGCCTTGTGTAACCAAGGGGTCATTGTAGCACGGCAGGGCCTCATGGAATCAAGGGGATCACAGTGACTCTGTGGGGCTCCATAAGGGGCTGTGGGGCTCTGTATAGGGCTGTGGGGCTCCATGAGACCAGGGGGCCATCCTGACTGTGGAACCAAGGATACCATTGTTACACTACGGGGCATCATGGAACCAAGGAGGCCATTGTGAACCAGCGGGGGAACCCACTGAGGCTATTGTGACACTTCAAGGGCCATTGTAGAACTGCAGGGGCTCATGGAACCAATGGGACCACTGTGACATCCCCCGGCCTCATGGGAGCAAGGGGCCATTGTGACACTATGGGGCCTGGTAGAACTGAGGAGCCCTTGTGACCCTGTGTGGCACCATGGAACCAAGGAGAGCACTGTGACACTGCAGGGCTCCGTGGAACTGAGAACTCGTGTGACAGTGAGGAGCCCAGTGGAACCAAGGGGCCATTCCGTACTTCAGGGCTTCATGGAACCAAGGTGCCGTTGTGATAATGCAGAACCAAATGAGGCCATTGTGACACTGTGGGGCTTCATGGAACCAGTGAAAGCATTCTGACACTCCGAGTACCCATGGAAACAAGGGGTCATTGTGACACTGCAGGGCCTCATAGAACCAAGGCAACCACTGTGACACTGCAAAGTCTCATGGAAACAAGGGGACAGTGTGACACTGTGGGTTCCCATGGAAGCAAGGGGCCACATCCAGGCCTGGTGGAACCAAGGGGTCATTGTGATCCTGGGGAACACAAAAGAACCAAGGACCCATTTTGAGACTCTGCGACTTCATGGAACCAATGGGCCATTGTGGCATTGTGCAGTCCCATGGAAACAAGGAAACCATTTTGACACTGCAAGGCCTCATGGAAGCAAGGGGCCATTGTGACACTGCAGACCCAAGAAAGCCATTGTTCTATCACTGGGCCTCATGGAAACAAAGATCTGTTGTGATCCTGCAGGGCCTCACGGAACCAAGGGACCATTGTGATGCTGCAGGGCCCCAAGGATCCAAGAACATGGAACAGGTCTGTCTGGCTGGGCCTCCTGGGGGCTGCCTGACTGGTCCAGCTGACCTTGGCATGTTGAGGGTCTCTTCTTATCAGACTCTGAAACCCTGGAGTTCTGTGCTTTCCTTCCTGTGGGAAAGAACTGTCCTTCTCCTCCAGGGATTCATGGCTGAAATTGGGATTCCTCCTCCAAATTGGATTCTATCCAAGGATTATTCCCATATGAAACCTGCCAGGACAGACAGCTCTAGCTGGCCTTGGCCTCTTGGGGGCCACCTCTCATCTGCCTTCAAAGCACTGGGGGCCTGTGATTTTCTTCCCATGAAAAAAACATCTTTTAAGTCCAGGCATCCATGGCTAAATTTGAGAATCCACCTCCCAAATTCCTTCCATGCAAGGATAGCTTCCAGACAAAAGCTGCCAGGACTATCACGGTTCCCTTGGTTTCCTGAGAGCCAGCTCTCATCTGCCTTTGAAACACATGGGCTCTGTACTTCCCTTCCCATGGAAAAGAAACTTCCTTCTTGTCCCGATGCCCATAGACAAAAGTGGGGTTTGGCCTCCCAAATTCTGTCTATCCAAGGACTCCTCCCTGACAATAGCTGTCAAGACAAACAGATCTGGCTGGCCTTGCCTCCCTGGGGCCACCTCGAGTCAGCTTTTCAAACACTGGGGCTCTGTCCTTTCCTTCCTGTGGAGAAGAACTGTCATTCCAGTCCAGGTACCCATGGCTGAAATGGAATTCCACCCCCAAAACTCCCCAAATGTCCAAAGGTTGCTTTTAGAGAAAAGCTGCAGGGACAGACAGGTCTGGCTTGCCTTGGCCTCTGGTGACCGCTTCTCATGTGCCTTCAAAACCCTGGGGTTCTGTGGTTTCCTTTCTGTAGAAAAGAACTGTCCCCCTTGTCCAGACACGCTTGGCCTCAAGCACTTGACCATTATAGGGACACAGGAGCTCAGTGGGGTGGAGACCAAGGACAGCAGAGGAGAGCCCTGGGAGGGACTGAAGGGTGGATTCAGAGGTGGTGGGTCCTTTTGACATAGAAGAGAACAGCCAGAGAAAGGGTCCTGCCCTTGGCATTGCACATCCCCACATGCCAGTGCCCATCCCGGGAAGAGCCCTGAGCAAGGAGGGAGGGACAGGATCTGCCTTGCCTGGGGCTGGGGCTCAGGCCTTGGCCCTTTGCATTCCTGAAACACATCCAGCTTTGCTCAGCACCAGGGACACCTTTGCCTTGCTTGTCCCCAGCTGTCATCACTGCCTCCAGTGCTCTGCTCTGGCTGGAACCTGGGGACACTTTCTCAGTTGTGTCCCTGACAGGGATCTCTTGAAAGCGCAAGAAACCTGAGTGTTTCAATGTAACTGAGTTCTTAAGGGTTTTGTGACATCACTGAGGGAATTACGACATCACAGAGCTGGCTGTGATGTCATAGAGTAGGGTGTGAGGCCATAGAGCAGGCTGTGACATCATAGAGGGTGGCTCTGTGGCATCAGAGAGAGGGTTATGACATCACCGGGTGGCTGTGTAACATCATGGAGCAGGATGTGACATCAGAGAAGAGACAGTGACATCATAGGGTGACTTTGTGACATCACAGAGTCTTCTGTGACATCACAGAGCAGCTGTATGACATCACAGGGTGACATCTCAGAGTTGACTCTGTGACATCACAGGGGCTGTGTGAGGTCACTGGAGAGGTCACGCTGCTCTAACCCCCCCCCCCCCCAATTCCCTCCAGAGAAATCCAATGCTGCTTATGCACAGTGGGGTCCCCTGTCCCCCTGGGTCCCCCTGCCCTCAGCGCCGCAGCCTCCCCCAGAGGATGTTCCATGAGATCGACCCCAGAGCTTTACACGGAGATGGGGGCTAGGGCTTTGGGGGGTGGGATAGGGGGACAGGGACCCTCCGGCAGCATCCCCATGTCCCCCACAGCCAGAGCCTGGGCCAGGGCTCCTTCACCCTATTATGAACGAGGGCTTGAGAGCACTGAAAAAATCCACGGCAAGGGATCAGCAAAAACCAGATTTAATATTCAGCCACAGCACGGCAAATTTCCTTGGCAAGAGTCACTCTGCTCCTGACTGGACACTTCAGGCACAGCAAGGAAACAAAGCAACAACAAAACCAAGGAAAATCCAGGCAATCAAACCAGAAATGAACCGAGAACTGTCCCTGTATGTGTGTGTGTAACAAGAGGACAGTGAGGGCAAGGATAAAAGGAATATGGTCTAAGAGCTTAACACAGCTGAAAACTTAACAGGACTTAACCTATAAATTAACCTTGACTGATACCTTAAACTTTACAATACAGCAAAAGAACAGCACTTGACAGTGTTTAACCACACTTATAACCTATGACTTAGCAATATAAAGAAGGAATAACACATAACATTATTTAACTTAGCTTATGACTTATATTAAACATAAGAACTTAGCAAAAGAACAACTCTTAGCAGCATTTCACTTAGGTTATTCCTCATGACTTAACCTCACTCACAGGCCTGACTGACTCAGCTATCCAAGGCACTCAAGCCCCTCAGAGAGCAGCATTTCTGCCCCATTTCCCCAGCACAGGCACTCCTGTGTGCACACAGACACCAAGAGTCAGTGCAAGGCACCTGTGAGAAATTCCCCTGCGGGCAGGAAATGCTCACTGTGGATGCTTTGGCATCTCCCCAGCGGGCAAAGGGTTGAGCCTGGAGGAGTGGGGGGATCTGCCCAGGCTCTGTCGCTGTTCAGGGATCCCCGAGTGCAGCAAACGGGAGAGTTCCCAGCTGGGAGAGGCCCCACTCAGAGGGAGTCGCTGGCCCAGGAGAGCTCCAAGGGGCTCCTTTTGGAGCTGTTTGTAGGGCCCCAAGAGAGGGGCTTCAGTCCCAGCAATGGTTCATCCTGGCCGCACTTGGCATCAACAGCTTTCTTTGGCAGTGTGAGAACAGGGATGTTGTGGCACTGAGGGAACAAAACCAGTTCCAGGGCTGCTCCTACAGAAAGCAGGAGCTCCTTGGGCAGCAGCAGTGCCTGGGGCAGCCAGTGTTGTGATGAGCTGCAGAGGAGCTGAGCCCAGGGGCTGCTGGCCAAGGCTGAGGCCCAAGGAGCATTTCTCAGCTGGCAGGGCGGCCTGAGAAGGGGAGGGGGGAATGCAGCAGCACAGGGCCCATGGAACCAAGGGACCATTGTGACACTGTGGGGCCTCATGGAATCATGGAGAGCACTGTGACATTGCTGGGCCTTATGGAACCAAGGGTCCATGGTGACAGTGCAGGTCTTCTTCTAATCAAGGCACCATTGTGACACTTCAGGGCCCCATAAAACCAAGGGAACACAGAACAGGTCTGTCTGGCTGGGCCTTCTGGGGGCTGCCTGACTGGTCCAGCTGACCTTGGCATGTTGAGGCTCTCTTCTCATCTGCTGCTGAAATTCTGGGGCTCCATACTTTCCTTCCTGTGAAAATGAACTCTCCTTCTCCTCCAGGCACCCATGGTCAGAATTGGGATTTCACCTTTTCTCTTTTTAACCATTTTGTTATCGCCAAATAATAATTACTGTATCAATATTAATTACTGTTTCAATTTTGCCAGCACGAACCACACCAATTCATCACAATTAGATAATAGGAAAATGCTTCTACTGAAAAAGTGATAAAGTACTGGAATTGTCTGCCCTGGCAGGTGGGGGAGTCACCATCCCTGGATGTGTTTACAAAAAGACTGGATATAGAACTGAGTGCCATGGTCTAGTTGAGATGGTGTGCGGGCATGCGTTGGACTTGATGATCTTCAAAGTCACTTCCAGCCTTGTGATTCTGTGATTCTGTGCTTGCGGGACATCACAGACCAGGTTGTGACACCATACAGTAGGCTATGACATCACTGGTTTACTATGTGACATCACAGAGCAGGCTGTGACATCACAGTGTGGCAGTATGACATCACAGAGCAAGCTGTGAGGTCACAGAGTGTACTGTGACATTACAGGGTGGCTGTGTTACATCACGGAAGGTGTTGTGACATTGCAGGGTGGTTCTGTGAGCCCACAGAGGTGCTGTTTGACATGCTAAGTGAGTTTTGACATCAGGATGTGACATGACAGAGCAGGCTGTGACATTCATTGGCTGGTTGTGTGAGATCATAGAATAGGTTGTGATGTCACAAAGTGGGCTGTGACATCAGAGGACGGCTGTGTGACATCACAGAACAGGCTGTGAGGCCACAGAGAAGACTCTGCCGTCGTAGATAAGGGCTCTGTGCCATCACAGAGAAGCTGTGTGATGTCACAGAGAAGGCTGAGACATGACAGAGTGGGTTGTGACATCACAGAGCTGCCTGTGAAATCCCAGAGTGTGGGAGGACAGATTGTCAAGAGAACAGAGATAGTGCTGCAGGCTATCTTGCTCCTGATAAATTGCAGCTGGACTAATTCCCAAAGAGTGGGAAAAGCCTTGCCCTTAATAGGAAGTGTTTTCCAAAGAGTGGGTTTATAAAGGAGTGGGTTAGCTGGCCGAGAATCAACTGCAGTCTGCAGGCTGTGCTGTGGGAAAAAGAGCTGAGCAGTTGTGTGAGGGGCAGCAAAGGGAAGATGTCGTGTGAGGGAGAGACAGGCTCATGTGGTTGTGCAAGGGGCAGGAAAGAGTTAGCTGGTCTCACAGAAGGAAGAGAGAAGGAGTCTGAAGACTGCATGGAGTTGCCTGAGGGTAGTCTACAGACAGAAAGGTTTGAGAGTTTTTGGATAATAAGGGGTGGGTGCTTGGGTCATGACCCAAAGTCACACATGGGGGAAGGGCCCAGGAAGACCAAGGGGTATTGAAGGCTGAGCACGAGGCAAGCACACATCTTGACCCTACCTCCTCTTGGAATTTCCATCTGAACACCGCTGGAATCCAGGAGTTGGCAGCTGTGTGTGTGCTTCTCTGTATCTTTTTTGTCTTTCTCTCTTTCTGTGTTCTTCTTCTAATTCCCTTCTCTTGCAAATTTTGAGTAACTTAAAATTAAACAGGCTTAGAGTTTGCGATGTTTAATGGGCCAAGTCAATGCTTGGAGAAGTGTTCTTTGTTGATTGAATGTCATTTAAACCTTTCCCTAAATTTTCTCTGATTTTCCGAAGTTCGCAGTAAAGTCTGTTTTGTTGTTTTGAACAGCTGAGAATCTCCTGTTGTTATTTCTCCAGTGAGTCCAACTCAGAGTACAAAAATCATTGTAATTCCTTTGAAATGTCTCATTGAGAGAGTCTTTTAGTGGATGGGGTGTTGGAACCCAGGGCACAGGGAAGATTTCTCTGCCTGCTCTGAGGCATCCTGACCCCCAGGGAAGCACTGCTTTTAACCTTTGCCCATGGAGAGAGCTTCCAGGACTTTGGGATGGATTGAAGTCTACAAGTGTGTGAAATTGATAATAGAGACTAGTGCAGTTTGCACAAGGTAAGAAACTTAGAATTTTGGGATTTTAGTGTAGAGGTAGATAGGAGACAAGATGGAGCATCTGGGGTGTTGTCTGAGCTGCTGCTTCTTCTTCATCTACTCCCTTTCCTGCAGTGTTTGTGGCAGTGGGTGATTGGTTATGGGAACCTGTTGTGGTGTGTCATTTTTATTGCAGATTATGTAAAGCTGGTATGTTCTGTTCACCCCTGTTCACTCCTGTTATATGGTTCTGCCCTGGTTCTCCCATCCCCAGCAGTTCATGCCAATCCCCTTATCTCCACCCCTATTGTCCTTATTTGTGCTAATTTATTTCTACAACCCCTCCCCAGACCCCTATCCATCACTCAGCAGCCCCGCCCATTGTTCCAGAAACTTCTACCGTTCCCATCGGGTCATTGGATTAGGAGCCGAGGTCCTGCCCCCAGTTCAAATGCTTTTGTTACCCCAGCAGTCACTCCTTTGTATCCCCCCACCCCCCTGTTTCCTGATTGGAGCTGGGTCCAGTTCCACCCCTGTTCTCCTCCCCCTTTATAAACCTGTCTACCCTCTCCTCCTCCTGGGGTCTTTGCGGGGTTGATCCCCCTGCTGTTCAAGAAAACTGGATTTTTGACCCCGGACGGAGACTCTCTTTTCTCCACTTTGCCACAGCTGCCTCTAAATATTCCAGCTAGGCACCCTCTGGACACCGCAGTGCCTCCGGAGAGTGCCCCCCGGTGCTGGCTGTGTCGGAGCTAGCCGCCGTCGATCCTGCTCCCCCAGCCGGGAGCAGAGGGACACAGTGACGCAGCCAGTCACTTTCGTCACTAACTCATCCTTTGCCACACTGGGACAGGCTGCTGCTTCCCCCTTAAGATTACTTTCTTGAAATGTGTTCATGCTTCCTGGACCCCTTTGTATTGAAGGGCTGTTTTCCTTAAAAAAATCTGTACCTCATTCAGTACTCCCCAAATCAGAATCCTAAACATGCCAAAGTCTGCCCTCCCTAGTTCCATGCAGAAGTTTTGTTCTGCCCCTCCTTCTCTCACAGGACATTGAAAACTTGATTATTTCATGGTCACTGTGCCCCAGGCAGCCTCCGACCCCCACATCTGCCACCAGCCCTTCTCTGTTTGTGAACAGCAGGAGACAGAGCTTTCCTTGGCAGTGGGAGTGTTACCAAAAATTCATTAAAACAGAAAACTCCTTAACAGCAATGCAGCATTAGGAAGCAGCATTTTTTATTCAGCCGGATGCACGGGGGAGAGCTCCTCCCAAAGCCGTGCGTGCTGAGTACAGGAAAGTTTCTGTTTATTTTCTGCATTTTGCACACATATTCATTGATTGTCCTGGACTAAACACACATCTGATAATCACATCCCCAAAATCATTAACAGATTTCCCCTCCCCTTTACCCATGCGCTCTTCTGTCCTGGAGGTCTCTCTGGTGGTCCCTGGTGGTCGTGGACCCCAATGTCCCAGTGGGCCTGGCTGAGCTGGCAGGACACTGAGGCTGGTGAACTGCCAGTTCCCCTTCTGACACAATGGGCATTGTGTGGTTTCCATAGGCCTGGGGTTTTGGAGAACAAGCTCCAGGTGTCAGCTCACCTGGTGGAGGCAATTGATCATCTGGGAACATGAGGTCACAGAGTGGGCTATGACATCACAGAGTGGGTTATGTGAGGTCATCATGCAGCTATGGCATCATAGACTGTAACATCACAGAGCCAGCTGTGACATCACAGGACAGAAGTCTGACATCACAGAGCAGACTGTGATATCAGAGACCAGGTGTGTGACATTAGAGAATGGGCTGTGACATCACAGAGCAGGCTGTGACATCACAGAGGGGCTGTGTGACATCCCAGGAGCGCTGTCTGAGGTCACTGGGTTGGTCACTCCGCCCCAGCTGCCCCTCACAGTTTCTCACAACAAGTCCAATGCTGTTCATGCCCAGCGGGGTCCCTGTCCCCCGGGATCCCCCCGGCCCACCTGGAGCCACAGCCTCCAGCAAAGGATGTTCCACAGGATCCACCCTAGAGCCTGACATGGGGACAAGGGGCCAGGGCTGTGTGAGCAGCACATCAAGGCCGTGGATTCTCCAGGTCACTGTGGCCTGGTTTGGGTTGCCCAGGGCAGGAAAGATGTCAGGCAGCTGGAGCAGGGTTAGGGAAGGGCCTCCAAGGTGGGGCTGGAGCCCTTGGGCTGTGAGCAGAGGCTGAGGGAGCTGGGCTTGTCCAGCCCACAGCAGGGAAGGCTGAGGGGCTCCTCATCCCAACCTGGCAGTGCCTGCGAGGAGGTGCTGGAGAACACAGAGCCAGGCTCTTCACTGGGGGGCCTGGTGGGAGACAAAAGCCAATGGGTGGAAGGGGAAAGAGGGGAGATCAGCCAGGACAGGAGGAGATGAAATGAGTCAGGCTGGTTTCAGCATTTCCTCAACACCAAGAGCAGCCTGAGCCCCTTCTCCATCCACCACTGACAGCTTTGCAAATCAGGAATTGTTTGAGTGGTGTTGCCCCCACTCCAGGATGAGCATCCTGATACAAGAACTTAATTATGTTTAAGCTATCACAGAACCACGTTTGTGTGAAATTAATTTTATTATGGATGTCCATTATGTATGGTGGACTCATCAGACACTGCTGGGACGTTGCACATAGCTCAGGGAAGAGCGTGATTGGTATTAATTTGTGCCCTGTTCTACTATGGTCTGTTGGCCATGAAGAGAAACTTTCTGTGCCTCTGAGTCTCACCAGTTTCTGATGCCCAAAGAACCTAAACCTGATGAGTGGTGGTTCCCACTCCAGTGGTGGCACTTGGACCTCCCTCCAAAGCCAGAGCTGGGCTCCCTTGTCCCAGAAAGTGCCTGGTAATAATGGAGGGATGAAGGAAACAGGACAGGCTGTGGGGATCAGGGGCAAGGCATGGCCAGGGATTTGGGGTGGTTGTGAGCCCAGGGCAGGACCCGGCCCTTGGCCTTGGTGAACCTCATCCCATTGTCCTGGGCCCATGGCTCCAGCCTGTCCAGATCCCTCTGCAGAGCTTCCTGCCCCCCAGCACAGCCACACTCCCACCCAGCCTGGGCTCACCTGGGAACTGACTGAGGGTGCCCTCGATGGCCCTGTCCAGATCAGCAATAAAGAGATTTCACTGACCTGGCCCCAGTCCTGAGCCCTGGGCACACCCCTGGATGTGACTCCATTCCTCAGCTGCTCTGAGTGCCAGGGCTTGGATGAGGAAAATGGTGGGGTGGGGATAGGTACAAAGTGTGATTGATTGTCAGCTATGAAGGGTCTTGATTTTCATAACGATTCAAACTGCATTAGGAGGTGCTGGGGGTCAATGTCAACTGGGGATTGCTGCTATCAATCTATAAACAGGTAAAGAAAACTTAAGACAAAACAATTCTCTCTGTTTTCCATATAGTAAACTCACTTTGAATACTCTTCTGAAATTTGTCTAATTTACCACAAAGAGTTGAAGACTTGCAATATTCCCATGGGCTTGTCTTGTTTGGCTGTTTTGAACAAATGTTTATGAACTTTTCTCACTGAATTCCTGAACTGAAGAGCTCAAGAAAGAAGAGGCCTCTGGAGGAGTAAAATTCATCAGCAGCCTCCAAGTGGCTGAGGATCCATCCCCATCAGAGCAGCAATGAACAGGAATGGGCACAGCTTTGTGGCTGCCCCAGCTTTGGCATGGGCCCTGGGCCTGGAGCAGGAGCAGCTCTGGAGGGCTCCAAGGCCGGGGCTCTTGTGCTGCCCTGGGCAGATGGGATGGCAGCAGGGGCTGCAGAGCTCTCAACACCTCAGCCAGAGGGGAGCAGGGCAGCCAGGGAGCCTCCTTGTGCCTTGATGTCGTGGTTTGAGAGGAAGTGAGTTTTTGGGAGGTGGTGGTGGTCAAACCAATAGGTGCTCAGATGTGAATATTGGCACCTGCTTTGACCATTTAGGATATGGATACGCCTCTGAGAACACAGGGGTTAAAATCGAGGAACTCCCAGGAGAACTCTCTCTCTTGGTTCCGGTGGATGGAGAAGGTCAGACCTCCCCTTCCCGGCTGTGGGCTGGGCAGGGGAGGAGAAGCCACGAGGCTAGAGGGAGGTAGGCTGGAGCCTTGGGCAGAGACGGGAGGCGATGGCTTGGATAAGAGTGAGTTCCCCACAGAGATGGAAGGGTGGAAGAACTCGGAGAGGCAGCGGGCAGCCCCCCCTCCTCAGGGGATGGAGAGAGAGAGAGGTGCCAGTGCTACCTTGGAATTCGATAGCACTGGCCTGGCCGAGAAAGAGAAGGGGGGCGGCAAGGGAAGAGTGCCCAGCGAGCCAGCGTGGGAGTTCGGGATGAGTAGAGACTGTGATTTTAACCCTTATGTGGGACGATGGAAACCTTGCAAATGCTGATCCTCCGGGTGTTGAAGGAGGAGAGAGACAGAGATAAAATAAGAGGAAATACGCAAGTGTGATGAAAGCTGTGAAGGTTGAAGAACGACCGAGTCCAGCTGTGTTTCCCCGTCACTCAGCACCTCACTTCGTGACTTCTTCCTTCCATGTTCAGTGCTCTCACCACTGCACATGGACCAGAGCTGCTTTTAGGGTTTCCCTTTTCAAGGATGCTTTGCCCAGTTCCAGGAGAAAACGACAGTCTCTCACCTTTTTCGGGACGCTAGTCCCCCCCAATATTTCACCCCCTGGGGCCGAGGGGTCTCGAGAGCACCATCACTTCATCACCTGTCGTCTCCGCTCACATCACTCCTTTGGCACCAAGCCACCGCCTCCCCCTAAAATGCAGTCTCAGTATTATAGGAAAGGTTCTGTCCATGGCCATACAAGAAAAGTCCAGCCAAAAGCTACTCCATCATCTCTTCCCACCTAGGATTTTCTCAACTTCTCTCAGTCGTTCTTCAGCTTTCACAGCTTTCATCACACTTGCGTATTTCCTCTTATTTTATCTCCGTCTCTCTCCTCCTTCAACACCCGGAGGATCAGCATTTGCAAGGTTTCCATCGTCCCACAGAAGGGTTAAAATCACAGTCTCTACTCATCCCGAACTCCCACGCTGGCTCGCTGGGCACTCTTCCCTTGCCGCCCCCCTTCTCTTTCTCGGCCAGGCCAGTGCTATCGAATTCCAAGGTAGCACTGGCACCTCTCTCTCTCTCCATCCCCTGAGGAGGGGGGGCTGCCCGCTGCCTCTCCGAGTTCTTCCACCCTTCCATCTCTGTGGGGAACTCACTCTTATCCAAGCCATCGCCTCCCGTCTCTGCCCAAGGCTCCGGCCTACCTCCCTCGGCCTCGTGGCTTCTCCTCCCCCACCCAGCCCGCAGCCGGGCAGGGGAGGTCTGACCTTCTCCATCCACCGGAACCAAGAGAGAACGTTCACCTGGAAGCTCTCGATTTTAACCCCTGTGTTCTCAGAGGCGTATCCATATCCTAAATGGTCAAAGCAGGTGCCAATATTCACATCTGAGCACCTATTGGTTTGACCACCACCACCTCCCAAAAACTCACTTCCTCTCAAACCACGACACTTGGCCAAGCCCCTTTCCCCATGGCTGGGGCTGAGTCCTGTGGCAGCTGCAGCTGCTGCTGTGCCCTGGCCAGGGGCTGAGGCCGTGGGGCCAGTGGCCAGAGCAGCCTGGGCTGAGCAGAGCTGTGGGGCCAGAGCCGGCTGGGCTGGGCTGGGCTGGGGAGAGGCCCTTGGTGCTGCCCAGAGCTCAGGGCAGCTGGCAGAGCTTGCAGGGAGCTGGGCTGGGCTCAGAGAGCCGGGCACAGAAACCATCAGGGTCCATCTCAGCCTGGCTGAGCGGGCAGGGGCCAAGAAGAGCACCCCAGGGTCTGCAATTTCTCTGTGTGGGAGCTGAGTTTGTGACCCCCTGAGCCCTCCCAAATGCTGGAGCTGCTCCTCCAGCTCCAGAGAAGATGTGACAGATGGGACAGAGACAAATAATTCTCGCTGCATTCTTTATTGTGTTTGCTTATACAGGTGACCTGGATCCATATGTAGATGAGGTGTTTTGTGTCAGATAACACTGGGAGAGTGATAGGAAAAATATTTTTTAGTTGAAAATAACATTTCTTGCTTAATATACAAGGAGAAATAAAAGACACATATGATCAGAAGAGCATCTGAGTTTTTCAGAGGATGACAAGCTCATTGGTGTTCCAGGAGTAAACCCTGGTCAAATACTTTCCTGATGGCTTCCTTGAGATGAGAGGTGACCACCAGAGGCCAAGGCCAGCCAGACTTTTGTCTGGGACAGCCCCCTTGCATATAGGGAATTTTTCTGGGGGATTAACAGTTTTGTCCATGGGCACCTGGAAGGATGGATGGTTCTTTTCCACAGGAAGGAAAGCACAGAGCCCCAGTTCTCCAGGGGCTGATGAGAGGCAGCCCTCAACATTCCAAGATCAGCTGCACCTGTCAGGTGGCCCCTGGGAGGCCAAAGCAGCCAGACCTGTTCCATATTCCCTTGGTTCCATAAGGCCCCACAGTGTCACAATGCTCTCCTTGCTTTCTGAAGTGTCACACCTGTCTCCATGCTTCCATGAGGCCCTGCAGGGTCACAGTGGCCCTTTGGTTCCGTGTTGCCCCACAGTGTCACAATGGTCTCCATCATTCCATGGAGCCTTGCAATGCCACAATGCTCTCCATGGATCCTTGGGTCCCCGCAGGATCACAACGGCCCCTTGGCTCCACGAGGCCCTGAAATGCAACAATGGCCTCTTGGTTCCCCAAAGCCCTGCTGCTCCACACTGGCCCCGTGGGACCATGCGGCCCAGCAGAGCCACAGTGATGTCCTTGGTTCCACGAGGCCCCACAGTGTCACCATGGTCTCCACAGAAAGGAAACCACAGAGCCCCCGTGTTTCAGGGCTTGATGAACTGCAGTCACCTGAGGCCAAGGCCAGACATACCTGTCTCTCCTGGCAGGTTTGTCCAGGAGCAACTCTTGGATATTTGAAATTTTGAATGTTGAATCCCAATTTCAGCCCTTTTTGCCTGGAGGAGAAGGCCAGTTGTTTTCCACAGGAAGGAAAGCATGGAGCCCCTGTTTTTGAAAGACAGGTGAGAGCCAGCCTTAAGGAGGCCAAAGCCAGCCAGAGCTGTCTGTAATGACAGCTTTTGTGAAGGAGGAATCTTTGGATATAGGACTTTTAGTGGTGGAATCCCAGTTTTGGCCATGGGCACCAGGAGAAGAAGGATGGTTCTTCTCCATGTGAAGGAAACGACAGAGCCCCAGTGTTTCAGTTCAGAATAGAGGTGACCACCAGAGGCCAAGGCCAGCCAGAGCAGTCTGTCCTGGCAGCTTTTTTCTGGGAGAAAACCTTGCATATAGGGAATTTTGGAGGAAAATTACCCATTTCAGCCATGGGTGTGTGTGCAGGAGGGACAGTTCTTTTCCATAGGAAGGAAAGCACAGAGCCTCAGTGTCTGAAGGCAGGTGAGAGACAGCTCTCAGGAAGTCAGGGTCAGCCAGAGTAGTTGGTAATGGCAGCTTTTGTCTGGGAGCAATCCCTGGATATTGGGAATTTTGGAGGGGGAATCCCATTTTGGCCATGGATGCTTGAAGGAGAAGGGAAGCTCTTTTCCATGTGAAGGAAAGCCCAGAGCCTCAGTGTTCCAGGGGTACATGAGAAGAGACCCTCAATATGCCAAGGGCAGTTGGACCAGTCAGGCCAGGCCAACCAGAGCTGTTACCTGTTCCCTTGAATTCATAAGGCCCACAGCATCACACAGGCCCCTTGTTTCCATGGGGCCCTGCAGTGTAACAATGGTCCCTCGCTTCCATGAGGCCTTGCAGTGTCACAGGGGTCTCCTTGGTGCCACAGTGTCACAATGGACCCTTGGTTCCATGGGGATTCACAATGTCAGAAGGGTCTCCTTGGTTCCATGAGGCCCTGCAGAGCTCCTTGATTCAATGGGGCCTCAAAGTGTCATCATGGCCTCCAGGATTCCATGAGGCCCTGAAATGTCACAATGGACCTTTGGTTCCATGGGGTCCCATCCTGTTCCATGAATCCTTAGTTCCATGGGGCCCTGTAGTGTCATAATGGACTTCTTGGTTCCAGGGTGCCACACAGTGAGACAACTGCCCCTTGGCCTGCCAAGACTCCACAGTGCCACAATGGTTCCTTGCTTCCATGAGGCCTTGTACTGTCACAATGGCCCCTTGGCTGAGTGAGGCCCTCAGTGTCACAATAGTCTCAGTGATTCCATGAGGCCTTGCAGTGTCACAACAGACCCTTGGTTTCACTGAGCCCCACAGTGTCACTGTGGTCCCCTTGGCTCCATCTGGCTCTCAAGTGCCACAATGGCCCTTTGGTTTCACAAGGCCTCAAAGTGTAAAAATGGCCTCCATGGTTCCATGAGGCCCTGCTGTGACACAATGGACCTTTGGTTCCATGAGACCCCAGAGTGACACAATGGTATCCTTGGTTCCATTGGACCCTTCATCCCATGGAGACCCACGGTGTTCTCTGTAGTCCCCGTGATTCCATGAGGCCCTGCCCTGCTATAATGGCCCCTTGATTCCAGTGGGGCCCAAAGTGTCTGAATAGTCCCCATTGTTCCCTGAGGCCCCACAAAGTCACTGTGGTCCCCTTGGTTCCACAGGGCCCCAAAGTGTGACAATGGACTCTTGGTTCCATGCGGTTCCTCAGTCACAATGGTCTCCTTAGATCCACAGTGTCACAGTGGCCCCTTGGCTCCATGTGGCCACGCTGTGTAACAGTGGCTCATGGTTCCATGAGGCCACACAGTTTAACAACAGACCCTTGGATCCACGAGGCCACACTGTGTCACAATGGACTTCTAGTTCCATGAGCTTTTGTACTGCCCACAACAGTCTCCTTGGTTCTGCAGTGTCACCATGGTCCCTTTGTTCCATGAGGTTCTGTAGTAGAACATGGTCACCTTGGTTCCATGAAGTTCTGCAGTGCCACAATGGACCCGTGGTTCCACAAGGCCTTGCTGTGTCAGAGTGGCCCCTTGGTTCCAAGAGGTTTCTCAGGGTCACAATGGTCTCCTGGGATCCGCAGGATCACAATGGGCCATTGGTTCAATGTGACCCCAGTGTGCCACAATGGATTTTGGTTCCATGGGGTTCTGCTGTGTCACAAGGGACCCTTTGTTCCATGAGTTTGTTCAGTGTCACAGCTGACTCCTTGGTGAGGCCTCGCTGTCACCAAATCTGCAAAATAGCAGAATAAGGATCCTTAACACTAATTTGCTCTTTAAGAGGGTCTCATTTATTCAGGCCTGAGGTCTAGTGAGGGATAACTCTTAATCTTATGTGGACACGTAATTCTACCAGCGTCACTAAATGCGTATTACAATTTACCCATTTCCATAAAACCCACCCCATGTTCCCAGATTCAGTCCTTTTTTTTTTCCATCACTTCACCCCTGAGCCAGGTGTCTTCTTCTCTTCCAACCATCCTTGCTGGGAAAGCAGGCCCTGCATGCCTTGTTCCTGTGCTAAAAGTTCACAGGCACAGTAAAAGTTGAATTAACCCTTTTGGTATCAAGGCCAAGGCTTTGTGTGGGCAGGCAGAGGCAGGCAGGAGGCAGAGCTGTCAGCAAAGGAAGGGGCCAGCCAGGTGGGGCAGCCGGGGCATGACGACAGCCTGCAGGGACAGAGGCGCAGGGCAGGGACACCGTGGCACAGCCTGGGCTGCACAGGGCACAGGGATGGGCAGCAGCTGCAAGGCCCTGCCAGAGCCAACTTGGGCAGCACTTTGGCCATGGCTGCTGGCCCTGGGCCTGAGGCCACGAGGGGACAAGTGACCCTTGCAGGCCTGGGGCCTCATTGCCTCCTTGTCCCTGCTCAGCAGCCTGGCAGGGGCCGCCCCATGCTCCTGCCCTTGGCATTGCACATCCCCACATGCCAGTGCCCATGCCGGGAAGAGCCCTGAGCAAGGAGGGAGGGACAGGATCTGCCTTGCCAAGGGCTGGGGTTCAGGCCTTGTGCCTTTGCATTCCTGAAACACATCCAGCTTTGCTCAGCACCAGAGACACCTTTCCCTTGCTCGTCCCCACCTGTCATCACTCCAGTGCTCTGCCTCCAGTGCTCTGCTCTACCTGGAACCTGGGGACACTTTGTCAGTATTGTTCCTCACAGGGATCTATTTAAAGTACAAGAAACTTCCATGTTTCAACTTCATGTTGAGTTCTTGAGAAGTTTTTTGAGCACACTCTGAGGGACTGAGTGTGATGCAAATGGCACCAAAGCCCCAGAGGGTCATTAAAGTCCTTGTGCTGTGTCTGTGCTGCTGAGCTGGGCCGGGCTCCTGGCCCAGAGGCAGCTCCTGGCAAGGGCAGCGCTGCAGAGAGACAGCTCTGGCCAGGAGCAGCTCCTGTGCACAGCCCAGCAGGGCTGGGGCACTGCCAGGGCAGCTCAGGGACACGAGCAGGGCACAGACAGAGCTCCCAGGGGCTCAGCACTGCCAGGGGCTGTGGCATGTCCCCATGGGGGCTGTGTCACAGTGGCACCTCTGTGGCTGTGTCATAAAGGCACAGAGCAGCTGTGATGTCAGCAAGGGGCTGTGTGACAGCACAGAGTGGCCTGTGTGAGGTCACAGATTGGGCTATGACATCACAGAGTTGTTTTTTGAAGTCACTGAGTAGCCACAGCATCACAGAGGGGATTTTGTGACATCACAGAGCAGGCTGTGCCATCATAGAGAGTGGCTCTGTGACATCAGTGAATGGGTTGTGACATCACTGGGTGGCTGTGTAACATCATAGAGCAGACTGTGACATCACAGTGTGACTTTCAGAAATCACAGAGTCTTCTGTGACATCACAGAGCAGCTGTATGACATCACAGGGGGACATCACAAGGAGGCTCTGTGACATCATAGAGGGCTGTGTGACATCACTGAGATGATTATGTGACATCACAGATTAGGCTGTGACATCACAGAATAGGCACTGTGACATCACAGGTGGCTGTGTGACATCACAGGAGCTGTGTGAGGTCACTGGGGAGGTCACTCTGCCCCAGCCCCCCTCACAGTTCCCCCCAGAGCAGTCCAACGCTGCTCGTGCACAGCAGGGTCCCCTGTCTCCCTGGGTCCCCCTGCCCCTGGCGCCGCAGCCTCCCCCAGAGGATGTTTAATGAGATCGACCCCAGAGCCTGACACAGGGACGAGGGGCTGGGGCCATGGGGGTGGGACAGGGGGACAGGGACCCCCCTGGCAGCATCTTCGTGTCCCCCAGGGCCAGAGCCTGGGCCAGGGCTCCTTCACCCTGTTACGAACGAGGGCTTGAGAGCGCTGAAAAAATCCCCAGCAAGGGAGCAGCAAAAACCAGATTTAATATTCAGCAACAGCACGGCAAAGTTCCTTGGCAAGAGTCACTCTGCTCCTGACTGGACACTTCAGGCACACTAAGGAAACAAAACAACAACAAAACCAAACAAGATCCAGGCAATCATACAGAGAAATGAACAGAGAACTGTTCCTCTGTGTGTGTGTGACAAGAGGACAGTGAGGGATAGGATAAACGGATTATGGTCTAAAAGCTTTACACAGCTTAAAATTAACAGGACTTGACTTATACCTTAACCTTGACTGATACCTTAAACATCTCCATTTAGCAAAAGAACAGCACTTAACAGTATTTAACCTAACTTATAAACTATGACTTTGCAATTTCACAGAGGAATAATAATTACCAGTATATAACTCAGCTTATAACTTATATTAAACATAAACACTTAGCAAAAGAACAACTCTTAGCAGCATTTAACTTCAGTTTTTCCTCATGGCTTAACCTTACTTACAGGCCTGACTGACTCAACCATCCAAGGCACTCAAGCCCCTCAGAGAGCAGCATTTCTGCCCCATTTCCCCAGCACAGACACTCCTGTGTGCACACAGACACCAAGAGTCAGTGCAAGGGGCCTCTGAGAAATTCCCCTGAGGGCAGGAAATGCTCACTGTGGATGCTTTGGAATCTTCCCAAGAGGTGAAGGGTTGAGCCTGGAGGAGTGGGGGGATCGGCCCAGGCTCTGTCGCTGTTCAGGGATCCCCGAGAGCAGCAAACGGGAGAGTTCCCGGCTGGGAGAGGCCCCACTCAGAGGGAGTCTCTGGCCCAGGAGAGCTCCAAGGGGCTCCTTTTGGAGCGCTGTTTGTAGGGCCCCAAGAGAGGGGCTTCAGTCCCAGCAATGGTTCATCATGGCCACACTCGGCATCAACAGCTTTCTTTGGCAGTGTGAGAACAGGGATGTTGTGGCACTGAGGGAACAAAAGCAGTTCCCAGGGCTGCTCCTACAGAAAGCAGGAGCTCCTTGGGCAGCAGCAGTGCCTGGGGCAGCCAGTGTTTGTGATGAGCTCCAGAGGAGCTGAGCCCAGGGGCTGCTGGCCAAGGCCGAGGCCCAAGGAGCATTTCTCAGCTGGCAGGGCGGCCTGAGAAGGGGAGGGGGGAATGCAGCAGCACAGGGCCCATGGAACCAAGGGAGCATTGTGACACTGTGGGGCCCTGTGAGACCAAGGGACCATTGTGACACTGTGGGGCCTTGTGAGACCAACGGGCCATTGTGACACAGTGGGACCTCATGGAATCATGGAGAGCACTGTGACATTGCTGGGCCTCACTGAACCACAGGGACCACTATGACACTTTGAGGTGTCATGGGACCACGGGGCCATTGTGACACTGCGATACCCCATGGAGCCAAAGGTCCATTGTGACATTGCAAGGCCTCATGGAATCATGGAGAGACCATTAAGAGACTGCACAGCCTCATGGAACCCAGGAGACCATTGGGATACTGTGAAGCCCCATGGAATAAGCAAAGCATTGTGACACTATGATGCTTCATGGAACGAGTGAGACCTTTGTGACCCTGGGGGTCCCCACAGAACCAAGAGGACCATTGTGATACTGTGGGGCCTGGTGAAACCAAGAAGACCATTGTGACGCTGCAGGGCTGCATGGAACCAAAGGTCCATTGTGACATTGCAGGGCCTCGTGTCATCAGGGGTCCATTGTGACACCAGGGGACTAAAGGATACCATTGTGACACTGCAGGGCTGCATGGAAACAAAGCTTCAGGGTGACACTGCTGTAATCAGTGGTTCATTGTGACCCTGTGGAGCCAAAAGAGACTACTGTGACACTACAAACCCCTAGGGTTCAAAGATCCATTGCGACACTGCAAGGCCCCATGGAATCATTGGAACCATTGTGACACTATGGGGCCCCATGAAACCAAGGGAACACAGAACAGGTCTGGCTGGTTTGGCCTCCCCTGGAATGCCTTACTGGTCCCGCTGACCTTGGCATGTTGAGGGTCTCTTCTCATCTGCTGCTGAAATTCTGGGGCTCCATGCTTTCCTTGCTGTGAAAATGAACTCTCCTTCTCCTCCAGGCACCCATGGTCAGAATTGGGATTTCACCTCCAAATTTCATTATATGCAAGGATTGCTCCCATAGGAATATTGTCAGGACAAGTCTGGCTGGCAGTGGTTTCACAAGGGTCATTTCCCATCTGGCCCCAAAACACTGGGGAAGGCTCTGTGCTTTCCTTCCCATGGGAAAGAACCGTCCTGCTTCTCCAGGTGCCCATGGGGCTTTTACCTCCAAAATTCCCTAAATCCAAAGACTGGTCTCAGACAAAATCTGCCGTTTACTGACAAGTCTGACTGGCCTTGGACTAGTGAGGCTCTCACCTGCCTTCCAAACACTGGGGCTCTGTGCTTTCCTTCTTATGGAAAAGAGCTGTCCTTCTCGGCCAGGTTCCCATGGCCAAATTGGGGTTTCACCTGCAACATCCCTTAGTGTGAGAGACTGGAGGAGATTGTTGGCTGGAAACATTTTGTGTGTGGGGGAGGAAGGGGCAGGTCCAGCCTTGCCCTGCCCTGCAAGCCCAGCACTGCCCTGCCCTGGAAGCCCAATCCCCCCAGAGCCTCTATCCCAGCCCAGCAGTGTCTGCCAGGCCCTGGCACAGCACAGGCAATGCTCCACAGCCACCTCTGCAGCCCCCAGCCCAGCTCCTGAGGGACCAAATGAGCCCAAGGCCCACCTGGGGGAAGGGCCCAGGAAGACCAAGGGGTATTGAAGGCTGAGCACAAGGAAAGCACACATCTTGACCCTACCTCCTGTTGGATTTTCCATCTGAACACCTCTGGAATCCAGGAGTTGGTAGCTGTGTGTTTGCTTCTCTGTATCTTTTTTGTCTTTCTCTCTTTCTGTGTTTTCTTCCTCTGTTTTGAGCTCCTGCAAATTTTGATTAACATTACATTGAACAGGCTTAGAGTTTGTGAAGTTGAATGAGCCAAGTCAATGCTTTGAGAAGTGGTTTTGTTGATTAAATGTCTGTCAAAGTTTGACGTGAGAAGAATTTTAAAAAGTAATACAAAACTTTTTGTGTAACTGACAATCTGTTAAACCACTAAGATGCTGAACACGCCTCTGTGAAACACAGATGTTAAAGATGAAAAAACCCAGGAACCTCCTCTTTCTTTTCCAGTCAACAAAGAAGTAGCGGCCCTGGCCCCAGCCCCCATCTCAACCAAACCAAACCAAGCAACCCTGCCTTGGGCTGGGCCCCTTCCCCCCCTCCCCAGGCTGCCCCCCTCCCATCGGCCCCATTCCAACCAAACCAAACCCCAGCAACTACCAAACAGGAAAACAAAAGAGGCTACAAAACCCCAACCAGAACAAAGCTAGCCACAGCTATTAAAATATTACCATCAAGCCCCCTCCCCCAACACAACTCAAACCAAAAACTCTATAACCTACAACCCGCAAAAAATAACCCTACAACTAAAATTAAACCCAAAAGAACCCCAAAACCAACCATAAAACAAATTCTTACACAGCCCAACCACAACTTCCACCACAACTTACTGGCGGGTCAGGTGTTAACCCTTTCAATACTTCAATCCTCCTATGAGTGAAGAAAAACAAAAAAAAAAAAGCATATTTAAAAACAACATAAAACCATCAAAGTCAGTAAAGAAGAAATTAAATCCCACAAAAAAAAAAAGAAGAAAAAATACCTTACTCTTACAACTAAAATCCTCTTGTAAATTAAAAAGAAAAATCTCTTTTTCATTATTACACATAAAAGTAAAAAAACCTAAAAATATTCAAAATAGTATCAAAAACCCCTCAAAAATAAAATAAATGAAAATTTTAAATAACTGTAATTTCATCAAAAGTTTAAACAGAAAAAAAATAATCCAGTACCCCCAAGAGAAGGTCTCTATTCCCAGAGATAAAAATATTTTTTAAAGTAAATAATAAAAACTTTTACCTGTAATTAACTCATCTTCAAAACAATACCCCATAAGTTGACATGGCCCATCAACAAGCTGTAAAAAAACTTGTAGCAATACGAACAACTTCACAATAACAAAGCTCCCCAGACAACTGTTATCCATGACAAAATTAAGAACCACAAAAAAACCTATTCCTTGCTCTTGTAAAAAAATCTCCATAACCTTAACAAGAAAAACTTGTCTCCAAAAGTAAACTAAAAAAGACTAATCTAAAAATAGTTAACTAGAAATTTTTAGTTTAGCTTTTTGACATGGTCAGTAAAAAAAATTTGCAAAGAAAAAACAAGTGTCCTAAAGAGTTTATTATTCTCACTACATTTTTTTCTTTTAGTTACTTTTAATAAAATTTTCTTTCCAACCTTTTAAAATTTTAAACCTACTTTACCTTTCTCCTAATCCTATCTCACAACAAAATATATACATAAATAATTAACCGACACTAAAACCCACCACACTCATCAATACATTAATTAGGAAATCTCAACATTAGAAAAAGGTAAAATCAACAAACCAAACCCACTACAGTGTCATAATAAACCTTTTGCCAAAGGTTCTCTGATTTTACAATGTTCCCAGTAAAGGCTGTTTGGTTGTTTTGAGCTCCTGAGAATCTCTTCATGATATTTCCCCAGGGAGTCCAACTCAGAATACACACACAATTGTAATTCCTTTTAAATGTCTCCTTCAGGGAGTTGTTTGGGGGATGGGGGTCAGGGCTTGTGTGTCCTGCTTGGCACAGCCCAGGCAGGGCTCTCCCAGCCCCATTCCACACTCCATTTCCCAGCTGGAGCCGCTGGTGCCTCTGAGTTGTGCTGCCCCAGCCCCAGGGATGCTCTCCTTGTCTGCCCATTCCCCCACGGGCTCTGACCAGGGATGGCCTCAGTGGGGGCTGCTGACATCCTCAGCAGCTTGGAGGCTGCTGCTGAATTGTACTGCTGCAGAGGCTTGTTCAGCCTGCAGCTCTTCAGTGCAGGAATTCAGTGTCCCAGGGCTCATTAACATCCAAACACCTGAACAAGCCAAGCCTCAGGGAATAATTTAAGATTTCAAATCTTTTGTGGTTAATTAGACAGATTACAGAATACACTACTGATTCCAACAGTGTATTCAAACTGAATATATTCGATTTAAAAAGACAGTGAGAAATGATTTCTTCATTCCTGATTAGGTTTTTGTTCCTGTTAATTCAGTGATATGTGCAATCTCCACTTGACATTGAATCCAAGTACCTCCTCATGCTGTTTGAGTAGATATGAAAATCAAGACCCTTCATGGCTGACAATCAATCAGACTCTGTCCCTACCCCCACCCCACCATTTCCCCCATCCAAGGCCTGGCACTCAGAGCAGCCTTGTGCAAATCTGAGCTCCCTCCAGCCCAGGCTGCACCTGCAGCTTTCAGCTCCTTGCCTCCAACTCCCACTGGCTTTCCTTGCCTGAGACACAGAGGGATGTTCATTTCTTGCCAGCCAACAAAGCCAAGGCAAGGCACAGCTCCATCAAAGGCAAAAGTCATTCTTCTCCCAGGCTCTGCCCTGCCCCTGATTCCCACAACCTGTCCTGTTTCCTTCATCCCTGCATTGCCAGGGACTTGCTGGGACAAGGGAGCTCTGCTCTGGCTATGGAGGGAGGTCCAATTGCAGCCCCTGCAGTGGGAACCACAACTCATTAGGTTTGTGTCCTTTGTGGGACCAGGAACTGGTGAGACTCAGAGGCACAGAAAGGTTTCTCTTCATGGCCAACATAAAACATGTGAACATGATAACATTTAATAAACATCAAAAGCCTTCCCTGAACTCCTTAAACATCCCAGCAATAATTGGCATGTCCACCATCCACAAGGGATTGCCACACAGGAAGCAGTTTAGACAAAGACATAAGAAGAGGTAATTGAAAAGATAAAAAACCGAGTAAGATGCTGACTAAGCAGTTAAAAACCTTCTGAAAGATTGGGCAACTCCCTGAAGTTTAAAGCATAAAGCCAGTCAAGGGAGATGCATTGGAATGACCAGAGAACAGCTGCAGGAGAAAATCCAGGAGCAACAGAATCAACATAGATCCAGCTGCTGTAAATGAAGAGATGTCCTTAGACACAGCAATTTAAACAGGAGAGTTGCAAACACCTGAGGGAAGAGGGTCATGAAATATTAGACTGAATGTTAGAAGAAAGGGAGAAGGGAAGATCAGTATTTCTTCTCCTGTCATCAGTAAAAGAATCCAGTAAATACAGGAAATTCTTGGTGATGGTGGGAAAATTTTGCCATTTCTTAAAAGTACTAAAATGATCCTGATAATAAAGATTTGCTTGTATATTATGAAACTAACAGGTATTAACACCAATGCTCCTTTCCAGGACGACATCAGCTGTGTGCCAATGAACAGGCAGTGCCACTTGTGCCCTGAGATGCCCAGCTGGGAATGGATCTCTCAGGGAGCAGCTGGGGGAGAGCAGAGCACCTTGCAAGCTGCAGGTCCCTGTCAGCCCCACAAGGCTCCTGTCCCATCAACATCTGCTCTGCTGCAGTCTGAAACAGGGCCCAGCATGGTGCCGGGATCATCAGAGAACTGAGGTGTGTGCTGGAATTCCATGGCCTCACCATGGCGCAGCAGCCCTGCATTTCCCTGCTGCAGCCTTGCTCTCCAGCACAGCCATGGAGGCTCTTTGGGCTCCTGACTGTTGCTGCAGGCAGCAAGGGCAGCTGAGCTCTGCCTTTGGCCCAGTCAGGCCGGGCCAGCGCAGGCCATGCTCAGCAATTGCTTGTCTGTGCCTGGCCTTGCTGCCAGCCCCGGCAGCGGCTGCGTGGCCCCTTGGTGGCCCTGTGCTGGCCCAGCCATGGTGCCCCAGCCCCTGGGCAGCCCCAGCCCAGGCCAGGAGCATTGCGGCTGGGAAGGGCCCCTGTGCCGGGGTGCCCACAGCAGCCTTGGGGCTCTGTGCCCCATGGCCTCCCTGCTGGGCAGCCTCTGCCAGCTCCTGCAGAGCCCCTGGCACCTGTGGGGCTGCACAGACAGCCCTGCCCCGGGCTCTGCCAGCCTCTGGGCCAGCAGAGAGGCCGGCCAGGGCTGGCCATGGCCGGGAACAGGCCCTGAGCCCCGCAGGAGGATGGAGCTGGGCCACAGCCAAAGTCAGCCCAGGGCAAAGCTGGGCTCAGCAGCCAGGGCTGCCAAAGGCTGGGGACAGAGGCTGGCAGTGACAAATGTCCTGGGCCCCCTCCCTGCTCTGCCCATGCCATCAAGGGCACAGAGCAGCCGCCTCTCTGGGCCACTTGCCTGTTTTCAATGCCTTGCACAGGCGCTGGCCCTGCCCCACAAGGCCTGGCCTGAGTCCTGCCCCTGCCCGCTCTTCTTTCCTGAGCTCTTCAGTGCAGGAATTCTGTGAGAGAAACTGAAAAACATTTGTTCAAAACACCGAAACAAGAAAAGCCGCTGGGAGTAATTAAAGTTTTCTATTTTGTGTGGTTAATTAGATAACTTTCAAAAGTTTCTTCAAAGTGAATATAATATATTGAAAATAATGCAGAGAGAACTGTTTTTGTCCTGTTTTCTTTTCGTGTTTATAGATTGATATCAGCAATGTCCACTATGGCACTATGAGGACC